>NW_022263371.1:0-60132 GCF_002021735.2 Oncorhynchus kisutch
CTCTTTGGGACGTCCAGCCTGTTTGACAAAGATAAAGAAATATTTTTTTCTAATTTTTGCAGCCATTACTGGCAAAATATCAAAATGTAATGTTTTTTACCAAAAACTCCGACTGGAAGCAGAAAGCTGTGATCAATTAAATACAACGTTAACTAGATATTATCTGTGTCATTTATAGCCTGGCACAGATAGTAAAACTACATTAAATACAACGTTAACTAGATTTTATCTGTGTCATTTATAGCCTGGCACAGATAGTAAAACTACTGTAGCGACCCGCACAGACAGCTGTGTGTTATGTGTTCGGCTAGTAGCTGGTTGTGTTGTACTTACCAGTTCCCAGTGTTCGCGGGGTCCGACATGCCTCAACCTGCTATCTGCCAATCACAGGATGCCTGGATGTCTGATCCGGGCAATCCTGGTGGTTGGCGGAGTGGCGTGGAGGGGGCGGGGCATTGGAAGTTAAGGTTCAGCCTTTGTTCTCTCTCTTCCGCTGGGCTTCACAAAGAAGGTCCCGATTGGCTTGTGGGGTATCTTTCATTTATTTGGCGTGAGCTAAGGCCAAACAGTAGCCTGTGTAAAGTTGCTAATAAACCGTCAATTCGTAACTCAATCCTCTGTCTGGACAATTGTTCCTTTATGATCTAGTCAGGTCATTACACTACATTAAACAACGTAACTAGATATCATCGCCACATAACTTATGTCGAATTAAAAGACACCGTTACCGTTAGTACGTCTGTACACTGTAACTTACAGGCAGCCTCACATAAAACCTATTGGTTACAAAGCTTTGATTATGACAAAGTCTATAGTAGTGAAACTCTCTCTCTCTATTCTAACTTACCACACATTCACATCACTGCCTCGACATGAATGTGTCCTGTCAGAGCCGTTTCCTGTCCGTTTAACTGTTAACAGGCTCGAGCCCAGCTTAACCAATGAGCTACAAGGAGGACTGACAGTCACGAGCGGTGCAGCAGCCTCTGCAGCAGCAGCCTCCCCTGGGTCCTAGTGGCCGCCCGGTAAGAACGGTTAAGATGCGATGGAACGGTTGACGGAGAGAAAATAAATCACAGAGAAAATATATTGACTGATATATTGAATTGTTTAGGGAAGCTTTAGCTTGGCTTTAATAAATTCTGAAAATACTTGAAAACCAAAGAGAAAAGAATAGTAGCCCTCCTCAGGAACAACAAAACCCTCACAGACCAACTTCTTCTTCTATGATATAATGGAGGTCCTCAACCAACGTTAAAGGTGCATGGCGCCACCTACTGTTCTGGAGTGTGTTCAATCACACGGTTTCACCACTCTAATCCTCCTACCTAACTCAGTACTTCTGAGAAAATAAAGAGAGTCCTACTAACTTCTAATAGACCCTCCCCCATCCCCCAAATCCCTTCCAAACTCCCCCAACCCCGTCCAACCCCAATGACGCTTCAATCTTTCCCTCTCTTCAACATCCTGACAACAATATCACAACACATACAAGTCTTGATATGAAACTCAACTAACCGATGACCCCCGTGCATTGACTCTGTACCGGTTCCCGCCTGTATATAGTCTGTTTTTAGTCTCACTATTGTTACTTGCTGCTCTTTAATTACTTGTTACTTTAAGGTAAAAGGTATAAGGTAAAAACACCTGTTGTATTCAGCATTTCACTGTGAGGTAAAAACACCTGTTGTATTCAGCATTTCACTGTGAGGTAAAAACACCTGTTGTATTCAGCATTTCACTGTGAGGTAAAAACACCTGTTGTATTCAGCATTACACTGTCAGGTAAAAACACCTGTTGTATTCAGCATTTCACTGTGAGGTAAAAACACCTGTTGTATTCAGCATTTCACTGTGAGGTAAAAACACCTGTTGTATTCAGCATTTCACTGTGAGGTAAAAACACCTGTTGTATTCAGCATTTCACTGTAAGGTAAAAACACCTGTTGTATTCGGCATTTCACTGTAAGGTAAAAACACCTGTTGTATTCAGCATTTCACTGTGAGGTAAAAACACCTGTTGTATTCAGCATTTCACTGTAAGGTCTACCTACACCTGTTGTATTCAGCATTTCACTGTAAGGTCTACTACACCTGTTGTATTCAGCATTTCACTGTGAGGTAAAAACACCTGTTGTATTCAGCATTTCACTGTAAGGTCTACTACACCTGTTGTATTCAGCATTTCACTGTGAGGTAAAAACACCTGTTGTATTCAGCATTTCACTGTGAGGTAAAAACACCTGTTGTATTCAGCATTTCACTGTGAGGTAAAAACACCTGTTGTATTCAGCATTTCACTGTGAGGTAAAAACACCTGTTGTATTCAGCATTTCACTGTGAGGTAAAAACACCTGTTGTATTCAGCGCATGTGACTAACCTACACTCATTAAAACCCACTACTCCATTCCACTACTTTGACCCTATCTGCTCCTGCACCATGACAACTAACCCTACACTCATTAAAAACCCACTACCCCATTCCACTACTTTGACCCTATCTGCTCCTGCACCACGACAACTAACCTACACTCATTAAAAACCCACTACCCCATTCCACTACTTTGACCCTATCTGCTCCTGCACCATGCCAACGACCTGGGAGGACTGGACACCACCACTCAACACCCCCTGGAACTCTTCTGAAGTCAAATCTCATATGACCAAATACTTCTCTGGTTCTGAACTCTTCTCCACACCTTCTACCTCACTGAACTGAGTCGTCATGGTTACTCATGGTTATGTGATGAGGCAGCCCAGTCGGTTACATCCCCCAAATCCCTTCCAAGTGTAATGTTTAATCTACATTTCTGATTGTTTATTTCATTTTGTTTATTGTCTATTTCACTTGCTTTGGCAATGTAAACATATATTTCCATGCCAATAAAGCCCTATGAATTTAATTCAATTGAGAGAGAGAGACAGTTCCATGTTAATGTATAGGGGACATGAGTCGTCATGGTTACTCATGGTTATGTGATGAGGCAGCCCAGTCAGTTACATGAACCAGTCTATTCTCTGAAAGAGGTCCAGACAGCCTGTTCCCAACAGTGGGGTCAGTAGGATTGGATAGGGGCCCCTCTCTCTCTCTCTCTCTCTCTCTCTGACTGGAGGGGAGAAGTGAAATGGTGTGTCTCCTCTGGTCAACAATACTCACCTTGAAAGACTCCACAGCCTGTTGGAGCTCCTTCAGCTCCTTCTTTCTCTCCTGGAATCTCTGCTGGACCTTCTGCTGACTCATCCCCAGCTGCCTCTGTGGAGAATCACTCTTCAATGAGCTATCAAGCTTTATTAGTCCAGTAGATCAATAGTATAGTAATGTGACATAGGACCCATAGAGAGGAAGGTCGACAATCCTGACGAAGTCCCTTTACAATATTATATTATGTTGCTATGTGAATCATTATAGTTTTAATGGTAGGCCTACATGTATCAAGGTGTTGAGACTGAACTTTGGACTCATAAAAGGCCATTCAGAATGATAATAGTGTTTGACTTTAGAAAATGGTGATACATTTGTGGCAAACTCAATATACTCAAGGTTTGTGTTCATATTTGTGGATCCATTTCATATTGTATATAATATAATGATCTCATATTCAAACAGATTTAGTTCCTACTGTATCTTTAATTCTTTGTTTATCAGACAGCCACCAACAAGTTGTTCTGGTCTTACCTGTTTCTCAGTCCTCTCTGCTGCAGCTGACACTGTATCATGGCCTTTATGTTCATCCATCACACACAGCAGACAGATACACTGCTGATCGGTACGACAGTAAACCTCCAGCAGTTTGTCATGATGAGAGCAGATCTTCTCCTGTAGTTGTGCCGTGGCTTTGACCAGCTTGTGCTTCTTGAAAGCAGGAGATTCATAGTGAGGTTGGAGGTGAGTCTCACAGTAAGAGGCCAGACACACCAGACAGGACATGAGGGCTTTCTGCTTTCTGGTCCCAGTGCAGACATCACACGCCACATCTCCAGGTCCAGCATAGCACAGAGCAGGAGGGGGAGCAGCCTGGAGTCCTGTCTTCCTCAGTTTCTCCACCAGCTCAGCCAACATGTTATTTTTCCTCAGATTAGGCCTTGGAGTGAAGGTCTCTCTGCACTGAGGACAGCTATAGACCCCTTTCAGAACATCCTGGTCCCAGCAGCCGTCAATACAGATTCTACAGTAACTGTGTCCACAGATAGTAGTGACCGGCTCCTTCAGTAGATCCAGACAGACAGAACAACAGAACTGGTCCTGGTCCAGCAGAACTCCCTGTTGAGCCATTTGGACGGTTGTTCACTCTCACACAGACAGACGACAGACAGACTCAGATCAGTTTTGTTTCCTTAGAAGAGAGTTTGTGGGAAGGGGAGGGACTTCCTGGTTCTGCCAGAGGGCTGGGGTTAGAAGGAGGGAGGGGTTAGAGGAATGGAGGAAGAGAGAGAGGAACTGCATGCAACAGCAAGAGGGAGACAAATAGTTTTGTTCCAAGGTTAGAGCCCTTAACATGGAACAAATGACATAATGAATCTTAAAATGTGAGTTGTTAGAATATATGAAGGGTAACAGTTTCTATGAAGTACGTATGTATCATTATTTTAATGACCTTTATAATGCCTTATAATACACCTATGTGTTGTAATTAATCAATAAGGACTGAGGAGGTGTGGTATATAGTTAATATACAGTACCACAGATAAGGACTGAGGAGGTGTGGTATATAGTTAATATACAGTACCACAGATAAGGACTGAGGAGGTGTGGTATATAGTTAATATACAGTCCTACAGTCCTCAGTCCTTATTGATTAATTACAACATATAGGTGTATTATAAGGCATTATAAAGGTCATTAAAATAATGATACATACGTACTTCATAGAAACTGTTACCCTTCATATATTCTAACAACTCACATTTTAAGATTCATTATGTCATTTGTTCCATGTTAAGGGCTCTAACCTTGGAACAAAACTATTTGTCTCCCTCTTGCTGTTGCATGCAGTTCCTCTCTCTCTTCCTCCATTCCTCTAACCCCTCCCTCCTTTCTAACCCCACCCCTCTGGCAGAACCAGGAAGTCCCTCCCCTTCCCACAAACTCTCTTCCGAGGAAACGAAACTGATCTGAGTGTCTCTGTCGTCTGTCTGTGTGAGAGTGAACAACTGTTCAAATGGCTCAACAGGGAGTTCTGCTGGACCAGGACCAGTTCTGTTGTTCTGTCTGTCTGGATCTACTGAAGGAGCCGGTCACCATTCCCTGTGGACACAATTACTGTAGAATCTGTATTGAGGGCTGCTGGGATCAGGATGATCTGAAAGGGGTCTATAGATGTCCTCAGTGCAGACATACCTTCACTACAAGGCCTACGCTGATGAAAAATAACATGTTGGCTGAGCTGGTGGAGAAACTGAGGAAGACAGGACTCCAGGCTGCTCCCCCTCCTGCTCTGTGCTATGCTGGACCTGGGGATGTGGTGTGTGATTTCTGCACTGGGACCAGAAAGCAGAAAGCCCTCATGTCCTGTCTGGCGTGTCTGGCCTCTTACTGTGAGACTCACCTCCAATCTCACTATGAATTTCCTGCTTTGAAGAAGCACAAGCTGGTCAAAGCCACCGCACAACTACAGGAGAAGATCTGCTCTCATCATGACAAACTGCTGGAGGTTTACTGTCGTACTGATCAGCAGTGTATCTGTTATCAGTGTACAATGGATGAACATAAAGGCCATGATACAGTGTCAGCTGCAGCAGAGAGGACTGAGAAACAGGTAAGACCAGAACAACTTGTTGGTGGCTGTCTGATAAACAAAGAATTAAAGATACAGTAGGAACTAAATCTGTTTGAATATGAGATCATTATATTATATACAATATGAAATGGATCCACAAATATGAACACAAACCTTGAGTATATTGAGTTTGCTACAAATGTATCACCATTTTCTAAAGTCAAACACTATTATCATTCTGAATGGCCTTTTATGAGTCCAAAGTTCAGTCTCAACCCCTTGATACATGTAGGCCTACCATAAAAACTATAATCATTCACATAGCAACATAATATCATATTGTAAAGGGACTTCCTCAGGATTGTAGACCTTCCTCTCTATGGGTCCTATGTCACATTACTATACTATTGATCTACTGGACTAATAAAGCTTGATAGCTCATTGAAGAGTGATTCTCCACAGAGGCAGCTGGGGATGAGTCAGCAGAAGGTCCAGCAGAGATTCCAGGAGAGAAAGAAGGAGCTGAAGAAGCTCCAACAGGCTGTGAAGTCTTTCAAGGTGAGTATTGGTGACTAGAGGAGACACACCATTTCACTTCTCTCCTCCAGTCAGAGAGAGAGAGGGGGGCCCCTATCCAATCCCACTGACCCCACTGTTGGGAACAGGCTGTCTGGACCCCTTTCAGAGAATAGACTGGTTCATGTAACTGACTGGGCTGCCTCATCACATAACCATGAGTAACCATGACGACTCATGTCCCCTATAAATTAAAATGGAACTGTCTCTCTCTCAATTGAATTAAATTCATAGGGCTTTATTGGCATGGAAATATATGTTTACATTGCCAAAGCAAGTGAAATAGACAATAAACAAAAGTGAAATAAACAATCAGAAATGAACAGTAAACATTACACTTGGAAGTGATTTGGGGGAGGGTCTATTAGAAGTTAGTAGGACTCTTTTTATTTTCTCAGAAGTACTGAGTTAGGTAGGAGGATTTAGAGTGGTGTAAACCGTGATTGAACACACTCCAGAACAGTAGGTGGCGCCATGCACCTTTAACGTTTGATTGAGGACCTCCATTATATCATAGAAGAAGAAGTTGGTCTGTGAGGGTTTTGTTGTTCCTGATGAGGGCTACTATTCTTTTTTTATTCTGGTTTTCAAGTATTTTCAGAATGTATTAAAGCCAAAGCTTCTCTAAATAATTAAATATATCAGTCAATATATTTTCTCTGTGATTTATTTTCTCTCCGTCAACCGTTCCATCGCATCTTAACCGTCTTACCGGGCGGGCACTAGGACCCGGGGGAGGCTGCTGCTGCAGAGACTGCTGCACCGCTCGTGACTGTCAGTCCTCCTTGTAGCTCATTGGTTAAGCTGTGGCTCGAGCCTGTTAGCCTCCTGTTGTAATAAGTTGTATTTAATGTAGTTTTACTATCTGTGCCAGGCTATAAATGACACAGATAATATCTAGTTAACGTTGTATTTAATGTAGTTTTACTATCTGTGCCAGGCTAGAAATGACACAGATAATATCTAGTTAACGTTGTATTTAATGTAGTTTTACTATCTGTGCCAGGCTAGAAATGACACAGATAATATCTAGTTAATGTTGTATTTAATTGATCACAGCTTTCTGCTTTCCATGTAGAGTTTTTGGTAAAAAACATTACATTTGATTATTTTGTCAGCAAAAATTGGAAAAAATTTTTGTTTATCTTTGTCAAACAGGCTGGACGTCCTCCCAAGGATATGCTTAAAGTTCTGAATGATGATATGAGATATATATATATATATATATGATATACCAAGAGGTGTTCTGTACCTGTCTGTCCAGGAGGGAGGAGAGTAGAGCAGGACCAAGAGGTGTTCTGTACCTGTCTGTCCAGGAGGGAGGAGAGTAGAGCAGGACCAAGAGGTGTTCTGTACCTGTCTGTCCAGGAGGGAGGAGAGTAGAGCAGGACCAAGAGGTGTTCTGTACCTGTCTGTCCAGGAGGGAGGAGAGTAGAGCAGGACCAAGAGGTGTTCTGTACCTGTCTGTCCAGGAGGGAGGAGAGTAGAGCAGGACCAAGAGGTGTTCTGTACCTGTCTGTCCAGGAGGGAGGAGAGTAGAGCAGGACCAAGAGGTGTTCTGTACCTGTCTGTCCAGGAGGGAGGAGAGTAGAGCAGGACCAAGAGGTGTTCTGTACCTGTCTGTCCAGGAGGGAGGAGAGTAGAGCAGGACCAAGAGGTGTTCTGTACCTGTCTGTCCAGGAGGGAGGAGAGTAGAGCAGGACCAAGAGGTGTTCTGTACCTGTCTGTCCAGGAGGGGGGACAAGGCCTGGTGGTCCTGGAGAGCAGGGTGGCAGAGGTCTGACTCAATGAGGTGTGGAGAGACTACTGAACCTACTGTCTCTCTCTCTCTCTGTCTCTCTCTCTGTCTCTCTCTCTGTCTCTCTGTCGCTGTCTCTCTCTCTCTGTCTCTCTCTCTGTCTCTCTCTCTGTCTCTCTCTCTGTCTCTCTCTCTGTCTCTCTCTGTCTCTCTCTCTGTCTCTCTCTCTCTCCAGCGCTCTGCACAGTCAGCAGTGGAGGATAGTGATCAGATCTTTACTGAGCTGATCCGCTCCATTGAGAGAAGGAGCTCTGAGGTGAAGGAGCTGATCAGAGCCCAAGAGAAGGCTCAAGTGAGTCAAGCTGAAGGACTCCTGGAGCAACTGAAGCAGGAGATAGCTGAGCTGAGGAAGAGAAGCACTGAGCTGGAGCAGCTCTCACACACAGAGGATCACATCCATTTCCTCCAGGTAACTAAACTGTCTTGTTACATGTGATATGAAATTAACTTCATGTGAACCTATTCATCTCAATCATTATGTTGTCCTGTCTGTCTCTCTCTCTCTCTGTCTGTCTCTCTCTCTCTCTCTGTCTGTCTCTCTCTCTCTCTCTGTCTGTCCCTCTCTCTCTCTCTGTCTGTCCCTCTCTCTCTCTGTCTGTCCCTCTCTCTCTCTCTGTCTGTCCCTCTCTCTCTCTCTGTCTGCCCCTCTCTCTCCCTCTGTCTGCCCCTCTCTCTCTCTCTGTCTGCCCCTCTCTCTCTCTGTCTGTCCCTCTCTCTCTCTCTGTCTGTCCCTCTCTCTCTCTCTGTCTGTCCCTCTCTCTCTCTGTCCGTCCCCCTCTCTCTCTGTCCGTCCCCCCTCTCTCTCTCTCTGTCCGTCCCTCTCTCTGTCCATCCCTCTCTCCCTCTCTCTGTCTCTCCCCTCTCTCTCTCTGTCCCCCCGCCCCTCTCTCTCTCTCTCTCTGTCCCTCTCCCTCTCTCTCTCTCTGTCCTTCCCTCTCTCTCTGTCCGTCTCTCTCTCTCTCTGTCCGTCCCTCTCTCTCTCTCTCTCTCTCTGTCCGTCCCCTCTCTCTCTCTCTGTCCCTCTCTCTGTCCCTCTCTCTCTCTCTCTCTCTCTGTCCGTCCCTCTCTCTCTCTCTGTCCCTCTCTCTGTCCCTCTCTCTCTCTCTCTCTCTCTCTGTCCGCCCCTTTCTGTCTCTCTCTCTCTGTCCTTCCCTCTCTCTCTCGCTCCCTGTCCGTCCCTTTCTCTCTCTCTGTCCGTCCCTCTCTCTCTCTCTCTCTGTCTGTCCCTCTCTCTGTCCCTCGCTCTCTCTCGCTGTCTGTCCCTCGCTCTCTCTCACTGTCTGTCCCTCTCTCTCTCTCTCGCTGTCTGTCCCTCTCTCTCTCTCGCTGTCTGTCCCTCTCTCTCTCGTCTGTCCCTCTCTCTCTCTCGCTGTCTGTCCCTCTCTCTCTCTCGCTGTCTGTCCCTCTCTCTCTCTCGCTGTCTGTCCCTCCTCTCTCTCTCCTGTCTGTCCCTCTCTCTCTCTCTCGCTGTCCATCCCTCTCTCTCTCGCTGTCCGCCCCTTTCTCTCCCTCTCTGTCCCTGTCTCTCCCTCTCTGTCCCTGTCTCTGTCCCTGTCTCTCCCTCTCTGTCTCTCCCTCTCTGTCCCTGTCTCTCCCTCTCTGTCCCTCCCTCTCTGTCCCTGTCTCTCCCTCTCTGTCCCTGTCTCTCCCTCTCTGTCCCTGTCTCTGTCTCTCTCTGTCCCTGTCTCTCTCTGTCCCTGTCTCTCTCTGTCCCTGTCTCTATCTGTCCCTGTCTCTCTCTCTGTCCCTGTCTCTCTGTCCCTGTCTCTCTCTCTGTCCCTGTCTCTCTCTCTGTCCCTGTCTCTCTCTCTCTCACTGTCCCTGGTCTCTCCATCTCTGTCCCTGTCTCTCTGTCCCTGTCTCTCTGTCCCTGTCTCTCTGTCTCTCTCTGTCCCTGTCTCTGTCCCTGTCTTCTCTCTGTCCCTGTCTCTTCTCTCTCTGTCCCTGTCTCTCTCTCTCTGTCCCTGTCTCTCTCCTCTCTCTCTCTCTGTCCCTGTCTCTCTCTCTCTCTCTCTCTCTGTCCTGTCTCTCTCTCTCTCTCTGTACCTGTCTCTCTCTCTCTCTCTCTGTCCCTGTCTTCCATCTCTGTCCCTGTCTCTCCCTCTCTGTCCCTGTCTCTGTCTCTCTCTGTCCCTGTCTCTGTCTCTCTCTGTCCCTGTCTCTGTCCCCTGTCTCTCTCTGTCCTGTCTCTCTCTCTCTCTCTCTCTCTCTCTCTCTCTCGTCTCCTGTCTCTCTTCTCTCTCTCTGTCCCTGTCTCTCTCTCTCTTGTCCGTGTTCTCTGCTCCCTGTCTCCTCTCTCTCTCTGTCCCTGTCTCTCTCCTCTCTCTGTCTCTCTCTCTCTCTCTCTCTCTCTGTCCCTGTCTCTCTCTCTCTCTGTCCCTGTCTCTCTCTCTCTCTGTCCCTGTCTCTCTCTCTCTCTGTCCCTGTCTCTCTCTCTCTCTGTCCCTGTCTCTCTGTCCCTGTCTCTCCCTCTCTGTCCCTGTCCCTGTCTCTCCCTCTCTGTCCCTGTCTCTCTCTCTGTCCCTGTCTCTCTCTCTGTCCCTGTCTCTCCTCTCTCTCTGTCCCTGTCTCTCTCTCTCTCTCTGTCCCTGTCTCTCTCCATCTCTGTCCCTGTCTCTCTCCATCTCTGTCCCTGTCTCTCCCTCTCTGTCCCTGTCTCTCCCTCTCTGTCCCTGTCTCTCTCTCTGTCCCTGTCTCTCTCTCTGTCCCTGTCTCTCTCTCAATTCAATTCAATTCAAGGGCTTTATTGGCATGGGAAACATGTGTTAACATTGCCAAAGCAAGTGAGGTAGACAACATACAAAGTGAATATATAAAGTGAAAAACAACAAAAATGAACAGTAAACATTACACATACAGAAGTTTCAAAACAGTAAAGACATTACAAATGTCATATTATATATATATACAGTGTTTTAACAATGTACAAATGGCTAAAGGACACAAGATAAAATAAATAAGCATAAATATGGGTTGTATTTACAATGGTGTTTGTTCTTCACTGGTTGCCCTTTTCTCGTGGCAACAGGTCACAAATCTTGCTGCTGTGATGTCACACTGTGGTATTTCACCCAGTAGACATGGGAGTTTTTCAAAATTGGATTTGTTTTCGAATTCTTTGTGGATCTGTGTAATCTGAGGGAAATATGTCTCTCTAATATGGTCATACATTGGGCAGGAGGTTAGGAAGTGCAGCTCAGTTTCCACCTCATTTTGTGGGCAGTGAGCACATAGCCTGTCTTCTCTTGAGAGCCATGTCTGCCTACGGCGGCCTTTCTCAATAGCAAGGCTATGCTCACTGAGTCTGTACATAGTCAAGGCTTTCCTTAATTTATCTCTCTCTCTCCAGAGTTATCAGTCTCTCTCTATCTCTCTCTCTCTCTCTCTCTCTCCAGAGTTATCAGTCTCTCTCTCTCTCTCTCCAGAGTTATCAGTCTCTCTCTCTCTCTCTCCAGAGGTATCAGTCTCTCTCCAGTATCAGTATATCTTCAGACTTACCCAGCATCGTTGTCTGTCCTCTTCAGTACTTTGGAGATGTGAGTAAGACTGTGTCTGAACTGAGAGAGAAACTAGAAGACTTCCTTAAAGGAGAATGGACCAAGATCTCCACTACAGGTGTGTTGAAAACAATAAGAACATCAACTTTAGACCATTGAAAGTTCCCTACTAGTCATATACATGTGGAATATGGTCTGATGATAACATTCCCTCTCTCTGTCAATGTGTTTGTGTGTCTGTAGTGAATATAGTGGATGTTGTACTGCCTCCAGAGCCCAAGACCAGAGAACAGTTGTTACAATGTGAGTCTCTTTATTGTGAAGTAACTAACAGTCTCTTTTTACTGACACTCCTAACAATCCCTCTAGAAATATATAGCAATAGTAGATCTAATCAAAGACTGGGTATCTATCTGACTCCTCATATTTCTCTGATTTGATCTCTGCTGTGCTCTAATCAAAGACAGGGTAGATACAGTATCTGACTTAACTTATTGTTCTGACTCCCCTCATTGGTCTCTGCTCTTCTCCCAGATTCCTGTCAGCTCACACTGGACCCAAACACAGCACACACACACCTCTCTCTGTCTGAAGGGAACAGAAAGGTGACACGTACACGCCAAGGCCAACCATATCCTGACCATCCAGACAGATTCACCAACTACAGGCAGGTTCTGTGTAGAGAGGGTCTGTCTGGACGCTGTTACTGGGAGGTGGAGTGGACTGGTGGTGTTGTTACAGCAGTCTCATATAAAGACATCAGCAGAACAGGGGATGATAGTGCATTTGGATACAATAACAAGTCCTGGAGTTTAGAGTACTATATTGGTGGTTATTGTTTCAGTCACAATAATGTTGAGACTAAAGTATCAGGCCCTCAGTCCTCCAGAGTAGGAGTGTACCTGGATCACAAGGCAGGTACTCTGTCCTTCTACAGTGTCTCTGACACAATGACCCTCCTCCACAGAGTCCAGACCACATTCACTCAGCCCCTCTATCCTGGGTTTAGGCTCAATGGTTATAATGATACTGCTGAGCTGGTTAAACTGTAAACTGATTTGTTACTAATTAAAATTCAATACAATGTTTTAATCTTGTACATTTCCATGAATCATGATGTCTGGTGTTGATGTATATTGGTTGTCATTCAGAACCATTGATATGTTTTCTCAGTTGGTTCTCTGTCTCTATGTAATTCTCCTCAGTATCATTGATCAGCTTGTTGGCTCGGTCCTAATTGATGTGTTCTCTGTCACCTGGAGCTGCATGGAAAATGGTCCAGGAACTAAAGGACAATTCAGGACTAGTCAGCCCACTAAAAGCTGGTATCACTTACTTTCTACTAAACTATATGGTCTGGTTTCCCAGACACAGATGAATCCTAGTCCTGGACTAAACAGTATGTTCAATGTAGATGTCCAGGAAACCGGCCCTAAATGTGTCATCTTTCATCCTCCCATACTGCTCAGTCCAGCAACATTAAACCTGTCCAGCAGGTGGTGCTGTTGACCAAACAATAAAACCAGCAGATATCTTGACTTGCCACTCAGTATATCAGTAATGTTCAGAATAGTACTTTAATATCATTGGAGATTGATGGTCTTTTTAATCCACTATCCAGAGTCAGGAACAGATGAAGTTAGGTCTGCTACTGTTCAGTGATTAAATATGATTTATGGTGATGGGAAATAATAAAAAACACTCAACTTCATCTAGTAATAGTTTTCCTTTGTTATTTATTCCAAGGTGTGTCTTTAACTTGTAAATGTATTGTGTGGAGGTGAGCTAGTGGTGTGGCTGATAGAATAGAATGAAAAGGGAGGAGGGGAGGAAGAGGAGAGGAGTGAAGGGCTGTTCAAGAAACCAGATGAGGAAGAGGAAGATGTTCATGGGAATTACTGTCTCTGTTCCAAATGGTTCCCTATTCCCTACGTAGTGCACTACGGTGCTTCTGACCAGGTCTAAAGTAGTGTTCTACGTAGGGAATAGGGTGTTGATTTATTACAATATCATGTTTTAGTGTTTGGCACAAAAATATATTAGATCTCCACCCCCCCACTTCCTGTCTGTCATCCCCCAGTTCTGTTAAGACTTCCTCTCATTGAACTGGGCCTCATTCTAAATGGTCACTTTGTATTGATAGTCCATACTGGTCTTTACTATGGTTCTACATACAGTATCTGTATTGATAGTCCATACTGGTCTTTACTATGGTTCTACATACAGTATGTGTATTGATAGTCCATACTGGTCTTTACTATGGTTCTACATACAGTATCTGTATTGATAGTCCATACTGGTCTTTACTATGGTTCTACATACAGTACCTGTATTGATAGTCCATACTGGTCTTTACTATGGTTCTACATACAGTATCTGTATTGATAGTCCATACTGGTCTTTACTATGGTTCTACATACAGTATCTGTATTGATAGTCCATACTGGTCTTTACTATGGTTCTACATACAGTAACTGTATTGATGAGGGCCTCATCATCCGGCTGCACAAAGAAAGCCAGCAGGGGGCAGTAAAACCCTATGGACCTGAAAGGGAATGCAGTGTGCTCCAGTCTCCAGCAGGGGGCAGTAAAACCCTATGGACCTGAAAGGGAATGCAGTGTGCTCCAGTGTGAGGAGTAAAAATCAAAGGTGAATTAACTACATTCTGTTGCTAAATGTTTTGCTACAGTGTTCTCTAACGAATAATGCTTTGAGCATTTCCTTGAGTCCTCCAGGTGGGCGGGGTTTGTTCCATTACAACAAACTCAATCAAACACTGCTTATTAAGTATTCAACATTATTTTAACGCAGGTCTGTTTCCACATGCAATAAGCCTGTAACGTCTTGTATGATCTCATCAGGTAAAGGTGTGTCAAATAGAAGGGCAAGTCTCACCACTAAGAGGAAAACATCACTGGTCCACCTCGGCATCAGGTCAGCTATGTTGATCAGTACTGTCCCAGGGATGCTGGGAGCAGAGATGAACTCCCCTGACCTGGTACCACCTATGGAGTTGTCATTTTAATATCATTTTAACCCCATTACTGCTATAACACATGAACCATGTTAATAGAATGAAATGGATCCAGGTTCCATTTATTCTACATTAGATTTACTGCCTGTGGAACACTTCAAGATGACTGCAGGTCTGAATCCCAAACTAATGGGGGGAAATGGATCCATCTAATAAGATGGTATTTAGAGGTATGAACCTTCCTATTGGGGTGAACCATCCCCTTAACATACAGCACCAGTCAAAGGTTAGGACACACCTGCTCATTCAAGGGTTTTTCTTTATTTTTACTATTTTCCACATTGTAGAATAATAGTGAAGACATCAACAACTATGAAATAACACATATGGAATCATGTAGTAACCAACAACGTGTTCAACAAATCAAGTGGAGGCCAGGTCATCTGATGCAGCACTCCATCACTCTCCTTATTGGTCAAATAGCCCTTACAGCCTGGAGGGGTGTTGGGTCATTGTCCTGCTGAAAAACAAATGATAGTGCCACTAAACCCAAACCAGATGGGATGGTGTATCGCTGCAGAATGCTGTGGTAGCCATAATGGTTAAGTGTGCCTTGAATTCTAAATAAATCACTGACAGTGTCACCAGCAAAGCACCATCACACTTCCTCCTCCATGCTTCACGGTGGATAATACACATGCAGAGATCATCTGTTCACCTACTCTGCTTCTCACAAAGACACGTCGGTTGGAACCAAAAGTCTTACATTTGGACTCATCAGACCAAAGGACAGATTTCCACCGGTCTAATGTCCATTGCTCGTGTTTCTTGGCCCAAGCGAGTCTCTTCTTATGACTAATTATGTATACATTTCAATCAGGATGTACTAATCAGAATACTAAATGTTACTGTATATGTACTAATCAGAATACTATCATGTTACTGTATATGTACTAATCAGAATACTATCATGTTACTGTATATGTACTAATCAGAATACTAAATGTTACTGTATATGTACTAATCAGAATACTATTATGTTACTGTATATGTACTAATCAGAATACTATCATGTTACTGTATATGTACTAATCAGAATACTATTATGTTACTGTATATGTACTAATCAGAATACTATTATGTTACTGTATATGTACTAATCAGAATACTATTATGTTACTGTATATGTACTAATCAGAATACTATTATGTTACTGTATATGTACTAATCAGAATACTATTATGTTACTGTATATGTACTAATCAGAATACTATTATGTTACTGTATATGTACTAATCAGAATACTATTATGTTGCTGTATATGTACTAATCAGAATACTATTATGTTACTGTATATGTACTAATCAGAATACTATTATGTTACTGTATATGTACTAATCAGAATACTATTATGTTGCTGTATATGTACTAATCAGAATACTATTATGTTACTGTATATGTACTAATCAGAATACTATTATGTTACTGTATATGTATGAATTTTCTTTCTTGATCCCAGTACTGAATATAATGTGTGTGAATGTGGTCAAGAGTTAGAACAATGACTGTCTGTTCCTTGGTACAATTTAATCAGACTGGCTAGAATGCTTATCTACACGAGAAAACCTTGACTCGTAAATTATATTAAATTGGTAGGGAGACGGATGTGGGAAGGCTTGAGATACAGCCATTGTAGTGGAACGGAGATGGCACGGGGTGGTGTTGGAACTAATTACATAATTTCCAGTTTATAACCTGTGGTAACCTGTATTGTGGCAGTACTCTCGTGAATAAACTCTGTTGTTTGACGTTGAGACTGGGCTCTGTCTGTCATTATAGAATAAGGGTCTTACAAATCCTACTGTTTTCACCCTTGATTTGTGGGTTGAGAGAAGTTGATTGGTTATTCAAATTAGTTTATTTTTGATTTAACATGTTTTTGAATCATGTTGGAGACTGGAGCACACTGCAGCCCCTTTCAGGTCCATAGGGTTTTACTGCCCCCTGCTGGAGACTGGAGCACACTGCAGTCCCTTTCAGGTCCATAGGGTTTTACTGCCCCCTGCTGGAGACTGGAGCACACTGCAGTCCCTTTCAGGTCCATAGGGTTTTATTGCCCCCTGCTGGAGACTGGAGCACACTGCAGTCCCTTTCAGGTCCATAGGGTTTTATTGCCCCCTGCTGGAGACTGGAGCACACTGCAGTCCCTTTCAGGTCCATAGGGTTTTACTGCCCCCTGCTGGAGACTGGAGCACACTGCAGTCCCTTTCAGGTCCATAGGGTTTTATTGCCCCCTGCTGGAGACTGGAGCACACTGCAGTCCCTTTCAGGTCCATAGGGTTTTATTGCCCCCTGCTGGAGACTGGAGCACACTGCAGTCCCTTTCAGGTCCATAGGGTTTTACTGCCCCCTGCTGGAGACTGGAGCACACTGCAGTCCCTTTCAGGTCCATAGGGTTTTACTGCCCCCTGCTGGAGACTGGAGCACACTGCAGTCCCTTTCAGGTCCATAGGGTTTTACTGCCCCCTGCTGGAGACTGGAGCACACTGCAGTCCCTTTCAGGTCCATAGGGTTTTATTGCCCCTGCTGGAGACTGGAGCACATTTTTTTAAATTACTAAAAGACTGTGTCTGTCTTTATTGATTTGTTGAAGGCTTTTGACACTGTGGACCGTGCTGTGTTAGTGCAAAGGTTAAAATGTTGTGGAATGGAACCAGGTTTAAACACTGGTATACACTGATTTATAAGGCCATATTGTAGGTTTAAACACTGGTATACACTGATTTATAAGGCCATATTGTAGGTTTAAACACGGGTATACACTGATTTATAAGGCCATATTGTAGGCTTAAACACTGGTATACACTGATTTATAAGGTCATATTGTAGGCTTAAACACTGGTATAAACTGATTTAAGGTCATATTGTAGGCTTAAACACTGGTATACACTGATTTATAAGGTCATATTGTAGGCTTAAACACTGGTATACACTGATTTATAAGGTCATATTGTAGGCTTAAACACTGGTATACACTGATTTATATTGGGTAAAATGCCAAAGTAATTTTTTAGTCAGGTCAGTAAATAAATATAAATTACGGTCCCATTCTGATTTGCTTCTAACAGAACCAAGAGGTAGAACAGGTCCTGGTGGAAATAGTTCTAGTTACTAATGTAGAGAAATGCTATTTCTTATGTAGGAGACCAAACTATTGTTAAGGGGGGGCTACCACTCAGAGTTGAGCCTGTGGGGTCCCCTACAGGATAGCTCCCGCATTACACTAATGGCCAAAACCAGCGCACACACACATGATCTCCGTTGTAGCTGAACGTTGAATGCCCGAAGAGGATTCTACGATGACGGACAGACAACTGAGCCAATGGCGGAAGACTACAGACTACACCCCAGCTGAACCAATCCAAAGATCCGATCTTCCAGAATCAACCTACATTCTTTTCTATATAATAGTGGTGTACTGATTGTAACGGCCTCTTCTTCGTCTGCGCTTCCGTACGAACCAGCGGGAGAGCCGTAATTACGCTGTTCTAGATATCTTCACTCTGAATAAACTGTAGCTTGTCATACAATTTACCACCTTGTCTGAATCGATCCTTGACCGACTCGTCCGTCTACATATCCAATTACTAACACTAAGCAACGTGGTTCTGGAATTCTCTCCTGAACATTTTAAAATGTGATGATCTAGTTTCCTTGGTGGAGTTTAAACACTTGATCGATGTCTATATCATAGAAGAGTGTTATTGTCTTTAGGCCAGCTGTTATTAGTCAAGATGTTTGTGTTTGTAATGTAATATGTAATTGTTGTACTGTATGTGTGTTTATAGTGTTGTTTAATGTTGTGTTAAATAAAGGTAAAATAAAAACTATAATAGAAAATCAATACAGATACTGTATGTAGAACCATAGTAAAGACCAGTATGGACTATCAATACAGATACTGTATGTAGAACCATAGTAAAGACCAGTATGGACTATCAATACAGATACTGTATGTAGAACCATAGTAAAGACCAGTATGGACTATCAATACAGATACTGTATGTAGAACCATAGTAAAGACCAGTATGGACTATCAATACAGATACTGTATGTAGAACCATAGTAAAGACCAGTATGGACTATCAATACAGATACTGTATGTAGAACCATAGTAAAGACCAGTATGGACTATCAATACAGATACTGTATGTAGAACCATAGTAAAGACCAGTATGGACTATCAATACAGGTACTGTATGTAGAACCATAGTAAAGACCAGTATGGACTATCAATACAGATACTGTATGTAGAACCATAGTAAAGACCAGTATGGACTATCAATACAGATACTGTATGTAGAACCATAGTAAAGACCAGTATGGACTATCAATACAGGTACTGTATGTAGAACCATAGTATAGACCAGTATGGACTATCAATACAGGTACTGTATGTAGAACCATAGTAAAGACCAGTATGGACTATCAATACAGATACTGTATGTAGAACCATAGTAAAGACCAGTATGGACTATCAATACAGATACTGTATGTAGAACCATAGTAAAGACCAGTATGGACTATCAATACAAAGTGACCATTTAGAATGAGGCCCAGGTCAATGAGAGGAAGTCTTAACAGAACTGGGGGATGACAGACAGGAAGTGGGTGGGTGGAGATCTAATATATTTTTGTGCCAAACACTAAAGCATGATATTGTAATACATCTACACCCTTTTCCCTACGTAGAACACTACTTTAGACCTGGTCAGAAGCACCGTAGTGCACTACGTAGGGAATAGGGAACCATTTGGACCAGAGACAGTAATTCCCCTGAACATCTTCCTCATCTGGTTTCTTGAACAGCCCTTCACTCCTCCCCTCTTCCTCCCCTCCTCCCTTTTCATTCTATTCTATCAGCCACACCACTAGCTCACCTCCACACAATACATTTACAAGTTAAAGACACACCTTGGAATAAATAACAAAGGAAAACTATTACTAGATGAAGTTGAGTGTTTTTTATTATTTCCCATCACCATAAATCATATTTAATCACTGAACAGTAGCAGACCTAACTTCATCTGTTCCTGACTCTGGATAGTGGATTAAAAAGACCATCAATCTCCAATGATATTAAAGTACTATTCTGAACATTACTGATATACTGAGTGGCAAGTCAAGATATCTGCTGGTTTTATTGTTTGGTCAACAGCACCACCTGCTGGACAGGTTTAATGTTGCTGGACTGAGCAGTATGGGAGGATGAAAGATGACACATTTAGGGCCGGTTTCCTGGACATCTACATTGAACATACTGTTTAGTACAGGACTAGGATTAATCTGTGCCTGGGAAACCAGACCATATAGTTTAGTAGAAAGTAAGTGATACCAGCTTGTAGTGGGCTGACTAGTCCTGAATTGTCCTTTAGTTCCTGGACCATTTTCCATGCAGCTCCAGGTGACAGAGAACACATCAATTAGGACCGAGCCAACAAGCTGATCAATGATACTGAGGAGAATTACATAGAGACAGAGAACCAACTGAGAAAACATATCAATGGTTCTGAATGACAACCAATATACATCAACACCAGACATCATGATTCATGGAAATGTACAAGATTAAAACATTGTATTGAATTTTAATTAATAACAAATCAGTTTACAGTTTAACCAGCTCAGCTATAGACTACACCAGCATGACTAGTATCTATGTGGACCCTACTACAGTTATACCAGCTCAGCTATAGACTACACCAGCATGACTAGTATCTATGTGGACCCTACTACAGTTTAACCAGCTCAGCTATAGACTACACCAGCATGACTAGTATCTATGTGGACCCTACAACAGTTTAACCAGCTCAGCTATAGACTACACCAGCATGACTAGTATCTATGTGGACCCTACTATAGTTTAACCAGCTCAGCTATAGACTACACCAGCATGACTAGTATCTATGTGGACCCTACTACAGTTTAACCAGCTCAGCTATAGACTACACCAGCATGACTAGTATCTATGTGGACCCTACAACAGTTTAACCAGCTCAGCTATAGACTACACCAGCATGACTAGTATCTATGTGGACCCTACTACAGTTTAACCAGCTCAGCAGTACCTCCTAGATAGAGACTAAACCCAGGATAGAGGGGCTGAGTGAATGTGGTCTGGACTCTGTGGAGGAGGGTCATTGTGTCAGAGACACTGTAGAAGGACAGAGTACCTGCCTTGTGATCCAGGTACACTCCTACTCTGGAGGACAGAGGGCCTGATACTTCAGTCTCAACATTATTGTGTCTGAACCAATAATCACCACTAGAGCACAGTAAACTCCAGGACTTGTTATTGTATCCAAATCCACCATCTGTCCCTGTTCTGCTGATGTCTTTATATGAGACTGCTGTATAAACAACACCAGTCCTCTCCACCTCCCAGTAACAGCGTCCAGACAGACCCTCTCTACACAGAACCTGGTACCAGTAGGTGAATCTGTCTGGATGGTCAGGATATGGTTGGACTTGGCCTGTAAGTGTCACCTTTCTGTTCCCTTCAGACAGAGAGAGGTGTGTCTGTGCTGTGTTTGGGTCCAGTGTGAGCTGACAGGAATCTGGGAGAAGAGCAGAGACCAATGAGGGGAGTCAGAACAATAAGTTAAGTCAGATACTGTATCTACCCTGTATTTGATTAGAGCACAGCAGAGATCAAATCAGAGAAATATGAGGAGTCAGATAGATACCCAGTCTTTGATTAGATCTACTATTGCTATATATTTCTAGAAGGATTGTTAGGAGTGTCAGTAAAAAGAGACTGTTAGTTACTTCACAATAAAGAGACTCACATTGTAACAACTGTTCTCTGGTCTTGGGCTCTGGAGGCAGTACAACATCCACTATATTCACTACAGACACACAAACACATTGACAGAGAGAGGGAATGTTATCATCAGACCCTATTCCACATGTATATGACTAGTAGGGAACTTTCAATGGTCTAAAGTTGATGTTCTTATTGTTTTCAACACACCTGTAGTGGAGATCTTGGTCCATTCTCCTTTAAGGAAGTCTTCTAGTTTCTCTCTCAGTTCAGACACAGTCTTACTCACATCTCCAAAGTACTGAAGAGGACGGACAACGATGCTGGGTAAGTCTGAAGATATACTGATACTGGAGAGAGACTGATACCTCTGGAGAGAGAGAGCGAGAGAGACTGATAACTCTGGAGAGAGAGAGACTGATAACTCTGGAGAGAGAGAGGGAGAGAGAGACTGATAACTCTGGAGAGAGAGAGAGAGAGACTGATACCTCTGGAGAGAGAGAGAGAGAGAGAGAGAGAGACAGAGAGAGAGACAGAGACAGAGAGACTGATAACTTTGGAGAGAGAGAGGGAGAGAGAGACTGATAACTCTGGAGAGAGAGAGACTGATAACTCTGGAGAGAGAGAGAGAGAGACTGATAACTCTGGAGAGAGAGAGAGAGAGAGACTGATACCTCTGGAGAGAGAGAGAGAGAGAGACTGATACCTCTGGAGAGAGAGAGAGAGAGAGACTGATACCTCTGGAGAGAGAGAGAGAGAGAGACTGATACCTCTGGAGAGAGAGAGAGAGAGAGAGAGAGAGAGAGAGAGACAGAGAGAGAGACAGAGACAGAGAGACTGATAACTCTGGAGAGAGAGAGACTGATAACTCTGAGAGGGACAGAGAGAGAGAGAGAGAGAGAGACGGACAGAGAGAGAGAGAGATGGACAGAGAGAGAGAGAGAGAGACGGACAAACAGAGAGAGACGGACAGAGAGAGAGAGACGGACAGAGAGAGAGAGAGAGACGGAGAGAGAGAGAGACGGAGAGAGACGGACAGAGAGAGAGAGACGGACAGAGAGAGAGAGACGGACAGAGAGAGAGACGGACAGAGAGAGAGAGAGACGGACAGAGAGAGAGAGGGACAGAGAGAGAGAGAGAGAGAGACGGACAGAGAGAGAGAGAGAGAGAGAGAGAGAGAGAGACGGACAGAGAGAGACGGACAGAGAGAGAGAGAGAGACGGACAGAGAGACAGACAGACAGAGAGAGAGAGAGAGAGAGACGGACGAACAGAGAGAGAGACGGACAGAGAGAGACGGACAGAGAGAGAGAGAGAGAGACGGACAGAGAGACAGACAGAGAGAGAGAGAGAGAGAGAGAGAGAGAGAGAGACGGACAGAGAGAGACGGAGAGAGAGAGAGAGAGACGGACGAACAGAGAGAGAGAGACGGACAGAGAGAGAGGGACGGACGGACAGAGAGAGAGGGACGGACGGACAGAGAGAGAGAGAGGGACGGACGGACAGAGAGAGAGGGACGGACAGAGAGAGGGACGGACAGAGAGAGAGGGACGGACGGACAGAGAGAGAGGGACGGACGGACAGAGAGAGAGGGACGGACGGACAGAGAGAGAGGGACGGACAGAGAGAGAGGGACGGACGGACAGAGAGAGATGGACGGACAGAGAGAGAGAGAGTGACAGACAGACAGAGGGAGGGACGGACAGACAGAGAGACAGACAGGGCAACATAATGATTGAGATGAATAGTTTCACATGAAGTTAATTTCATATCACATGTAACAAGACAGTTTAGTTACCTGGAGGAAATGGATGTGATCCTCTGTGTGTGAGAGCTGCTCCAGCTCAGTGCTTCTCTTCCTCAGCTCAGCTATCTCCTGCTTCAGTTGCTCCAGGAGTCCTTCAGCTTGACTCACTTGAGCCTTCTCTTGGGCTCTGATCAGCTCCTTCACCTCAGAGCTCCTTCTCTCAATGGAGCGGATCAGCTCAGTAAAGATCTGATCACTGTCCTCCACTGCTGACTGTGCAGAGCGCTGGAGACAGAGAGAGAGAGAGAGAGAGAGACAGAGAGACAGAGAGAGAGACAGAGAGACAGAGAGAGAGAGGTTCAGTAGTATTGAGTCAGAACCCTGCTCTCCAGGTCCAGCAGGCAGAGAGACTGATAACTCTGGAGAGAAAGAGGGAGAGGAACAGACAGAGTGAGAGAGAGAGTAGGTTCCTCTCTGCACCTCATTGAGTCAGAACTCTGCCACCCTGCTCTCCAGGTACACCAGGCCTTGTCCTCCCTTGTGGACAGACTGGTACAGAACACCTCTTGGTCCTGCTCTACTCTCCTCCCTCCTGGACAGACAGGTACAGAACACCTCTTGGTCCTGCTCTACTCTCCTCCCTCCTGGACAGACAGGTACAGAACACCTCTTGGTCCTGCTCTACTCTCCTCCCTCCTGGACAGACAGGTAGAGAACACCTCTTGGTCCTGCTCTACTCTCCTCCCTCCTGGACAGACAGGTACAGAACACCTCTTGGTCCTGCTCTACTCTCCTCCCTCCTGGACAGACAGGTACAGAACACCTCTTGGTATATCATATATATATATATCATATCATATCATATATCATCATTCAGGAGACAACAAGCATTTCCTTGTCATTTATAGCCTGCTCTGTGTGTTTGTGTCATCTCATCCAATTTTTTGCAATATCATTTCTAGCCTGGCACAGATAGTAAAACTACATTAAATACAACGTTAACTAGATATTATCTGTGTCATTTATAGCCTGGTACAGATAGTAAAACTACATTAAATACAACGTTAACTAGATATTATCTGTGTCATTTATAGCCTGGCACAGATAGTAAAACTACTGTAGCGACCCGCACAGACAGCTGTGTGTTATGTGTTCGGCTAGTAGCTGGTTGTGTTGTACTTACCAGTTCCCAGTGTTCGCGGGGTCCGACATGCCAATCAACCTGCTATCTGCCAATCACAGGAATGCCTGGGATGTTCTGATGCCGGGCATCCTGGTGGTTGGCGGAGTGGCGTGGAGGGGGCGGGGCATTGGAAGTTAAGGTTCAGCCTTTGTTCTCTCTCTTCCGTCTGGGCTTCACAAGAGAAGGTCCCGATTGGCTTGTGGGGTATCTTTCATTTATTTGGCGTGAGCTAAGGCCAAACAGTAGCCTGTGTAAAGTTGCTAATAAACCGTCAATTCGTAACTCAATCCTCTGTCTGGACAATTGTTCCTTTATGATCTAGTCAGGTCATTACACTACATTAAATACAACGTTAACTAGATATCATCGCCACATAACTTATGTCGAATTTAAAAGACACCGTTACCCTTAGTAACGTCTGTTACACTGTAACTTACAGGCAGCCTCACATAAAAACCTATTGGTTAACAAAGCTTTGATTATGACCAAAGTCTATAGTAGTGAAAACTCTCTCTCTCTATTGTAACTTACCACACATTCACATCACTGCCTCCACATGAATGTGTCCTGTCAGAGCCGTTTCCTGTCCGTTAACTGTTAACAGGCTCGAGCCACAGCTTAACCAATGAGCTACAAGGAGGACTGACAGTCACGAGCGGTGCAGCAGCCTCTGCAGCAGCAGCCTCCCCCGGGTCCTAGTGCCCGCCCGGTAAGACGGTTAAGATGCGATGGAACGGTTGACGGAGAGAAAATAAATCACAGAGAACATATATTGACTGATATATTGAATTGTTTAGGGAAGCTTTAGCTTTGGCTTTAATAAATTCTGAAAATACTTGAAAACCAAAAGAGAAAAGAATAGTAGCCCTCCTCAGGAACAACAAAACCCTCACAGACCAACTTCTTCTTCTATGATATAATGGAGGTCCTCAAACCAACGTTAAAGGTGCATGGCGCCACCTACTGTTCTGGAGTGTGTTCAATCATGGTTTACACCACTCTAAATCCTCCTACCTAACTCAGTACTTCTGAGAAAATAAAAGAGTCCTACTAACTTCTAATAGACCCTCCCCATCCCCCAAATCCCTTCCAAACTCCCCCAACCCCGTCCAACCCCAATGACACTTCAATCTTTCCCTCTCTTCAACATCCTGACAACAATATCACAACACATACAAGTCTTGATATGAACTCAACTAACCGATGACCCCGTGCATTGACTCTGTACCGGTTCCCATCTGTATATAGTCTGTTTTTAGTCTCACTATTGTTACTGCTGCTCTTTAATTACTTGTTACTTTAAGGTAAAAGGTATAAGGTAAAAACACCTGTTGTATTCAGCATTTCACTGTGAGGTAAAAACACCTGTTGTATTCAGCATTTCACTGTGAGGTAAAAACACCTGTTGTATTCAGCATTTCACTGTGAGGTAAAAACACCTGTTGTATTCAGCATTTCACTGTGAGGTAAAAACACCTGTTGTATTCAGCATTTCACTGTGAGGTAAAAACACCTGTTGTATTCAGCATTTCACTGTGAGGTAAAAACACCTGTTGTATTCAGCGCATGTGACTAACCTACACTCATTAAAAACCCACTACCCCATTCCACTACTTTGACCCTATCTGCTCCTGCACCATGACAACTAACCCTACACTCATTAAAAACCCACTACCCCATTCCACTACTTTGACCCTATCTGCTCCTGCACCACGACAACTAACCTACACTCATTAAAAACCCACTACCCCATTCCACTACTTTGACCCTATCTGCTCCTGCACCATGCCAACGACCTGGGAGGACTGGACACCACCACTCAACACCCCCTGGAACTCTTCTGAAGTCAAATCTCATATGACCAAATACTTCTCTGGTTCTGAACTCTTCTCCACACCTTCTACCTCACTGAACTCTCCCTCATTCATTTCCATTTCACCTCCAGAACTCAGTCTGGGGCACGACTCTGTTTGCACTTGAATTATAACATTTGAAATGTCTCTATTAATTAGAAAATTATTGTTGTTTAATGTTTACTGTTCATTCATGATTGTTTATTATCTACTTCACTTGCTTTGGCATAGTAAAGATATGTTTCCCATGCCAATAAAGACCTTTGAATTGAATTGAGAGAGAAAGAGCTCCATATTAATGTATAGGGGACATGAGTCGTCATGGTTACTCATGGTTATGTGATGAGGCAGCCCAGTCAGTTACATGAACCAGTCTATTCTCTGAAAGAGGTCCAGACAGCCTGTTCCCAACAGTGGGGTCAGTAGGATTGGATAGGGGCCCCTCTCTCTCTCTCTGACTGGAGGAGAGAAGTGAAATGGTGTGTCTCCTCTGGTCAACAATACTCACCTTGAAAGACTCCACAGCCTGTTGGAGCTTCTTCAGCTCCTTCTCTCTCTCCTGGAATCTCTGCTGGACCTTCTGCTGACTCATCCCCAGCTGCCTCTGTGGAGAATCACTCTTCAATGAGCTATCAAGCTTTATTAGTCCAGTAGATCAATAGTATAGTAATGTGGCATAGGACCCATAGAGAGGAAGGTCTACAATCCTGAGGAAGTCCCTTTACAATATGATATTATGTTGCTATGTGAATGATTATAGTTTTAATGGTAGGCCTACATGTATCAAGGGGTTGAGACTGAACTTTGGACTCATAAAAGGCCATTCAGAATGATAATAGTGTTTGACTTTAGAAAATGGTGATACATTTGTAGCAAACTCAATATACTCAAGGTTTGTGTTCATATTTGTGGATCCATTTCATATTGTACATAATATAATGATCTCATATTCAAACAGATTTAGTTCCTACTGTATCTTTAATTCTTAGTTTATCAGACAGTCACCAACAAGTTGTTCTGGTCTTACCTGTTTCTCAGTCCTCTCTGCTGCAGCTGACACTGTATCATGGCCTTTATGTTCATCCATTGTACACTGATAACAGATACACTGCTGATCGGTACGACAGTAAACCTCCAGCAGTTTGTCATGATGAGAGCAGATCTTCTCCTGTAGTTGTGCCGTGGCTTTGACCAGCTTGTGCTTCTTCAAAGCAGGAGATTCATAGTGAGGTTGGAGGTGAGCCTCACAGTAAGAGGCCAGACACGCCAGACAGGACATGAGGGCTTTCTGCTTTCCGGTCCCAGTGCAGACATCACACACCACATCTCCAGGTCCAGCATAGCACAGAGCAGGAGGGGGAGCAGCCTGGAGTCCTGTCTTCTTCAGTTTCTCCACCACTTCAGTCAGCACAGTGCTCCTGTTCAGAACAGGCCTTGGGATAAAGATCTGTCTGCACTGTGGACAGCTGTAGACACCTTTCAGATCATCCTGATCCCAGCTTTCTTTAATACAGCCCATACAGTAACTGTGTCCACAGGCAGTAGTCACCGGATCCTTCAGTAGATCCAGACAGATGGAGCAACAGAACAGTTCCTGATTCTCTGCCATTTTGGTGCTCTCTCCCGTAGGTTAAGCAATGGCAGTGTGAAAGATGACTTTCTGTTTCATGGAACTCTACACCAGAGGAGGGGGAGTGGCTTCCTCCTGGACTGGGTTCCCTGTATGTAGAGGGGGAGTGGCTTCCTACTGGACTGGGTTCTCTGTATGTAGAGGGGGAGTGGCTTCCTACTGGACTGGGTTCTCTGTATGTAGAGGGGGTGTGGCTTCCTACTGGACTGGGTTCTCTGTATGTAGAGGGGGTGTGGCTTCCTACTGGACTGGGTTCTTTGTATGTAGAGGGGGAGTGGCTTCCTACTGGACTGGGTTCTCTGTATGTAGAGGGGGTGTGGCTTCCTACTGGACTGGGTTCTCTGTATGTAGAGGGGGTGTGGCTTCCTACTGGACTGGGTTCTTTGTATGTAGAGGGGGAGTGGCTTCCTACTGGACTGGGTTCTCTGTACGTAGAGGGGGAGTGGCTTCCTCCTGGACTGTGTTCTCTGTATGTAGAGGGGGAGTGGCTTCCTACTGGACTGCGTTCTCTGTATGTAGAGGGGGTTTGGCTTCCTACTGGACTGGGTTCTTTGTATGTAGAGGGGGAGTGGCTTCCTACTGGACTGGGTTCTCTGTACGTAGAGGGGGAGTGGCTTCCTACTGGACTGTGTTCTCTGTATGTAGAGGGGGAGTGGCTTCCTACTGGACTGGGGTCTCTGTATGTAGCGGGGGAGTGGCTTCCTACTGGACTGGGTTCTCTGTATGTAGAGGGGGTGTGGCTTCCTCCTGGACTGGGTTCTCTGTATGTAGAGGGGGTGTGGCTTCCTCCTGGACTGGGGGTGTGGTTTCTTTGAAAGGAAGTGTGACAGTGTGTTGGGTAGTAGACTGAGCTGGTCAGTATTTATGTTGTATGTATTTGAAATATATATTTTATTACTTCTGAGTATTTAGTCGTTTGAATTACACTGAACTGCTCTCCAATGTATTTTGTATTTTTTATATAAAATACGAAATAGTTGTATTTTTTACCCCTTTTTCCTAGTTTCCAATTGGTAGTTACAATCTCGTCCCATCGCTGAACCATCCATAAGGACTCGAGAGGCAAAGGTCGAGAGCCTTGCGTCCTCCCGAAACGCAACCCAACCAAGCCCCACTGCTTCTTGACACAATGCCCTCTTAACCCGGAAGCACCAATGTGTCGGAGGAAACACTGTACACCCGGCGACCGTGTCAGCGTGCACTGTACACCCGGCGACCGTGTCAGCGTGCACTGTACACCCGGCGACCGTGTCAGCGTGCACTGTACACCCGGCGACCGTGTCAGCGTGCACTGTACACCCGGCGACGGTGTCAGCGTGCACTGTACACCCGGCGACCGTGTCAGCGTGCACTGTACACCCGGCGACCGTGTCAGCGTGCACTGTACACCCGGCGACCGTGTCAATGTGCACTGTACACCCGGCGACCGTGTCAGCGTGCCCTGTACACCCGGCGACCGTGTCAGCGTGCACTGTACACCTGATGACCATGTCAGCATGCACTGTACACCCGGCGACGGTGTCAGCGTGCACTGTACACCCGGCGACCGTGTCAGCGTGCCCTGTACACCTGATGACCATGTCAGCGTGCCCTGTACACCCGGCGACCGTGTCAGCGTGCACTGTACACCCGGCGACCGTGTCAGCGTGCACTGCGCCCGGCCCGCCACAGGAGTCACTCGTGCGCATTGGCACAAGGACATCCCTGCCGGCCATACCCTCCCCAAACCCGGACAACGCTGGGCAAAATGTGGACCGCCCCATGGGTCTACCGGGTCAACAGAGTTTGGACTCAAACCAGGATCTCTAGTGGCACAGCAGTAAGATACAGTGCCTTAGGACACCGACCACTAGGAGGCCTGTCATGGAGATTGTAACCAATAGGGAGAGAGATTATTCAAACAACAACTTTATTATCAGATCAAATCTGGATCAGTTGACCATCACTCAACAGTGCAGAGTCTAAAGTTCAACAAACAGGGTGGAGTCTCATCTTTTCTAGAAAAGTACAACCTCTGTCTACATGGCAGGTAGCAGCTGTGTGAAGACATGGGTGGAGGCATAGAGTGCAGACAGTGATAACCACCAGTTTCATGACTCTTTTCTGATGATATTTAGGTGCTGCTGCTCCAGCTAGTTTCTGTTCTCTGGCATGTCTCCACCCAGCTGGGTCCTTTGCAGATACCAAAAAACAGGACATGTCACTTACAGTGGTCACACCCAAACAGCACTTGGCCGCATTCCTGAGGTACACAAAGACAGTTTGTTTCAGTGGAAACTTACTAGCTAATAACTATGCATCATTCTCTGAGTAGAAAACAGATTGACAGAGAAGACCTACAGGTAGTGGGTTACTGTGGGTTACTGATCCTAGACAGAGGAGACCTACAGGTAGTGGGTTACTGATCCTAGACAGAGGAGACATACAGGTAGTGGGTTAGTGTGGGTTACTGATCCTAGACAGAGGAGACATACAGGTAGTGGGTTAGTGTGGGTTACTGATCCTAGACAGAGGAGACATACAGGAAGTGGGTTAGTGTGGGTTACTGATCCTAGACAGAGGAGACATATAGGTAGTGGGTTACTGATCCTAGACAGAGGAGACATACAGGTAGTGGGTTACTGATACTAGACAGAGGAGACATACAGGTAGTGGGTTAGTGTGGGTTACTGATCCTAGACAGAGGAGACCTACAGGTAGTGGGTTACTGATCCTAGACAGAGGAGACATACAGGTAGTGGGTTAGTGTGGGTTACTGATCCTAGACAGAGGAGACATATAGGTAGTGGGTTACTGATCCTAGACAGAGGAGACATACAGGTAGTGGGTTACTGATACTAGACAGAGGAGACATACAGGTAGTGGGTTAGTGTGGGTTACTGATCCTAGACAGAGGAGACCTACAGGTAGTGGGTTACTGATCCTAGACAGAGGAGACATACAGGTAGTGGGTTAGTGTGGGTTACTGATCCTAGACAGAGGAGACATACAGGTAGTGGGTTAGTGTGGGTTACTGATCCTAGACAGAGGAGACATATAGGTAGTGGGTTACTGATCCTAGACAGAGGAGACATACAGGTAGTGGGTTACTGATCCTAGACAGAGGAGACATACAGGTAGTGGGTTAGTGTGGGTTACTGATCCTAGACAGAGGAGACATACAGGTAGTGGGTTAGTGTGGGTTACTGATCCTAGACAGAGGAGACATACAGGTAGTGGGTTACTGATCCTAGACAGAGGAGACATACAGGTAGTGTGTTAGTGTGTGTTTTTGTGGTGCAGTGTGAGTTGACTACAGAAATGATCCTAGGTGTCTGTAGCCTGGTCATAGATTTGTGTCCTGGCCAACTCTATTGATGTCATTGTCAAGCCAAACATTTGGCATCACCATGAGTGACAAGGAGTTGGCATGATGACACAAATAGACTGGGACTCAGGCTAAGGTCTGCAGCAGTGAGGAATGTCTGTCTACTCCCCCTCAGTCACATCAATGATTTATCTGACTAACCTACCCTCTACTATAAATCAGCCCACAAGGTGAAACATCTGCCGGTGTGCCCTTTAGCAAGGAACTTAACCCTAATTGCTCCTGTCAGTCTCTGGATAAGAGGGTCTGCTAAATGACTAAATGTAAGTCCCAGTCAGGATGGAAGGTAGAAGATCTGACTGTCTTATGGTAGTTGAAGACTGGTCGTCAACTTCAAACATGTTCTCAAAAGGGGGGCTGATCAAATAGTGCTATCATATCATTTCCCATGGAGCCTTGCGTTAATAAGTAAAGTGTGTGTGTGTGTGTGTGTTTGGAGAGGGGATGCTGAGCCTGCTTGTTGTAGTACAGTACTTTACCACATCTCTGTGTGTGTGTGTGTGTGTGTGTGTGTGTGTGTGTGTGTGTGTGTGTGTGTGTGTGTGTGTGTGTGTGTGTGTATCTCTGTGTGTCGTCTCCCCTCATCCATTCCTCACCTGTTTCTGGGTCTGTTGCCATTGCTGAGGCTGCCTCCTACCAGTGTCTCCAGGGAGGGCAGAGCAGAGCGGCCTCTGGGAATCTCCTCTGCCCTCTCTGGCCCCCAGGCATGGCCTGGCACGGGCACCACCTCAACACCCACAGTCACTCCTTCACTGTAGGCTCCTCCTGCCTCTGCCTCTCCACCTAGACCAGCACCCAGAGACCACCACCACCACCTCCCAGCCCGGCCCAACACAGCCAGACCACTGGGGGAAATAAGAACAGAGGACAACATGGTCAATACAACAACAACAACAACAACAACAGACCACTGGGGGAAATAAGAACAGAGGACAACATGGTCAATACAACAACAACAACAACAACAACAGACCACTGGGGGAAATAAGAACAGAGGACAACATGGTCATTACAACAACAACAACAGACCAGGTGGATGACAATATAGACACTGAAGTTAGTAGTTGGGGCGGCAGCCTAGTGGTTAGAGTGTAGAGGAGGTAGGGTAGCCTAGTGGTTAGAGTGTAGAGGAGGTAGGGTAGCCTAGTGGTTAGAGTGTAGAGGAGGTAGGGTAGCCTAGTGGTTAGAGTGTAGAGGAGGTAGGGTAGCCTAGCGGTTAGAGTGTAGAGGTGGTAGGTAGCCTAGTGGTTAGAGCGTTGGACTAGTAACCGGAAGGTTGCAAGTTCAAACCCCCGAGCTGACAAGGTACAAATCTGTCGTTCTGCCCCTGAACAGACCGTTAACCCACTGTTCCTAGACCAGTTAACCCACTGTTCCTAGACCAGTTAACCCACTGTTCCTAGACCGTCATTGAAAATAAGAATTTGTTCTTAACTGACTTGCCTGGTTAAATAAAGGTTAATTAAAATAAAGTAGGCTTAACGTAATGAGTAGAGATGATATGATTCATTGATAGACCTACTAGGCAGAGAGACACATTAAGTGGAAAACAACTGTTTACCGCTACTTCTAGGACAGACCAGGGACTGTGATTGGTCTCTGCAGTTTAACAAACTGTTCTTCATCCTGACAGCTCACAGGGCTGCAGGCCAGAAGGTTGAGGGTTCTCTGACAGCACACAGGGCTGCAGGCCAGAAGGTTGTGGCTTCTCTGACAGCTCACAGGACTGCAGGCCAGAAGGTTGTGGCTTCTCTGACAGCACACAGGGCTGCAGGCCAGAAGGTTGAGGGTTCTCTGACAGCACACAGGGCTGCAGGCCAGAAGGTTGAGGGTTCTCTGACCACACACCTGTCTATATATGGTCCAGCAGTTGACAGTGCATGTCAGAGCAAAAAGGAATTGTCCGCAGAGCTCCGAGACAGGATTGTGGACAGATCTGGGGAAAGGTACCAAAACATTTCTGCAGAATTGAAGGTCCCCAAGAACACAGTGGCCTCCATCATTTTTAAATGAAGAAATTTGGAATCACCAAGACTCTTCCTTCAAGCTGGCCACCCGAAAAACTGAGCATTCGGGAGAGAAGAGCCTTTGTCAGGGAGGTGACCAATAACCTGATGGCAACTCTAACAGAGCTCCAGAGTTCCTCTGTGGAGATGGGAGAACCTTCCAAAACGGACAACCATCTCTGCAGCACTCCCACAATCAGGCCTATATGTTTGCTTGGCCAGACGGAAGCCACTCCTCAGTAAAAGGCACATGACAGCCCGCTTGGAGTTTACCAAAAGGCACCTAACGAACTCTCAGACCATGAGAAATAAGATTCTCTGGTCTGATGAAACCAAGATTGAACTATATGGCCTGAATGCCAAGCATCACATCTGGATAAAACCTGGCACCATCCCTACGGTGAAGCAATGGGGTGGCAGCATCATGCTGTGGGGATGTTCTTCAGCGGCACAGACTGGGAGACTAGTCAGGATTGAGGGCAAGATGAACAGAGAAAAGTACAGATAGATCCAATATGAAAACCTGCTTCAGAGCGCTCAGGATCTCAGACAGACAGGATCTCAGACAGACAGGATCTCAGACAGACAGACAGACGGACGGACGGACGGACGGACGGACGGACGGACGGACGGACGGACGGACGGACGGACGGACGGACGGACGGACGGACGGACAGACAGACAGACAGACAGACAGACAGACAGACAGACAGACAGACAGACAGACAGACAGACAGACAGACAGACAGACAGACAGACAGACAGACAGACAGACAGACAGACAGACAGACAGACAGACAGACAGACAGACAGACAGACAGACAGACAGACAGTTTACTATGACTGGATGAAGGGATGCAGTGTTGAATGCTTCCTTTAGGTCTCCTGGTCTCTTGGGATTTAAACTGTGACTCCAGAGAGAGAGACCTAACCATTCAATCAATGTACACAACACACTGTCATTATTACACTGAGTGGATTCTATGGATGTAATATATCATCATATTATATAATACAATATCATATAATGACTAGAATAGAATAAGAGTTTGGACATGAAAGAACCAGATGTTTTGACTTGTCTCTATACCTCTCAGTCTCTAAACCACTAGGATACCTGTCACCTTGACAGTGTGTCTCTATACCTCTCAGTCTCTAAACCACTAGGATACCTGTCACCTTGACAGTGTGTCTCTGTACCTCGCATGTCTCTAAACCACTAGGATACCTGTCACCTTGACAGTGTGTCTCTGTACCTCTCAGTCTCTAAACCACTAGGATACATGTCACCTTGACAGTGTGTCTCTAAACCTCTCAGTCTCTAAACCACTAGGATACCTGTCACCTTGACAGCGTGTCTCTATACCTCTCAGTCTCTAAACCACTAGGATACCTGTCACCTTGACAGTGTGTCTTTGTACCTCAGTCTCTAAACCACTAGGATACCTGTCACCTTGACAGTGTGTCTCTATACCTCTCAGTCTCTAAACCACTAGGATACATGTCACCTTGACAGTGTGTCTCTGTACCTCTCAGTCTCTAAACCACTAGGATACCTGTCATCTTGACAGTGTGTCTCTATACCACTCAGTCTCTAAACCACTAGGATACCTGTCACCTTGACAGTGTGTCTCTATACCTCTCAGTCTCTAAACCACTAGGATACCTGTCACCTTGACAGTGTGTCTCTAAACCTCTCAGTCTCTAAACCACTAGGACACCTGTCACCTTGACAGTGTGTCTCTATAGCTCTCAGTCTCTAAACCACTAGGATACCTGTCACCTTGACAGTGTGTCTCTGTACCTCTCAGTCTCTAAACCACTAGGATACCTGTCACCTTGACAGTGTGTCTCTATACCTCTCAGTCTCTAAACCACTAGGATACCTGTCACCTTGACAGTGTGTCTCTAAACCTCTCAGTCTCTAAACCACTAGGACACCTGTCACCTTGACAGTGTGTCTCTGTAGCTCTCAGTCTCTAAACCACTAGGATACCTGTCACCTTGACAGTGTGTCTCTAAACCTCTCAGTCTCTAAACCACTAGGATACCTGTCATCTTGACAGTGTGTCTCTGTACCTCTCTGTCTCTAAACCACTAGGACACCTGTCACCTTGACAGTGTGTCTCTATAGCTCTCAGTCTCTAAACCACTAGGATACCTGTCACCTCTCTCTAACCCCTCCCTCTCTCTAACCCCTCCCTCCCTCTAACCCCTCCCTCTCTCTAACCCCTCCCTCTCTCTAACCCCTCCCTCCTTCCCTCTAACCCCTCCCTATCTCTAACCCCTCCCTCCCTCTAACCCCTCCCTCTCTCTAACCCCTCCCTCTCTCTAACCCCTCCCTCCCTCTAACCCCTCCCTCTCTCTAACCCCTCCCTCTCTCTAACCCCTCCCTCTCTCTAACCCCTCCCTCCTTCCCTCCTTCCCTCTAACCCCTCCCTCTCTCTAACCCCTCCCTCCCTCTAACCCCTCCCTCTCTCTAACCCCTCCCTCTCTCTAACCCCTCCTTCCCTCTAACCCCTCCCTCTCTCTAACCCCTCCTTCTCTCTAACCCCTCCCTCTCTCTAACCCCTCCCTCTCTCACTCCCTCCTTCTTCTCAACGTTGCCTGTAGTTCTCTCTCCCTTCCTCCTTCCCTCCCTCTAAACCCCTCCCTCCCTCCTTCCCTCCCTCTAAACTCACATATCTGGCAGAACCAGAAAGTCCATACCTCCCACAAACTATCTTCTGAGGAAACGAAACTGATCTGAGTCTCTGTGTCGTCTGTCTGTGTGCGAGTGAACAACCGTCCAAATGGCTCAACAGGGAGTTCTGCTGGACCAGGACCAGTTCTGTTGTTCTGTCTGTCTGGATCTACTGAAGGAGCCGGTCACTACTGCCTGTGGACACAGTTACTGTAGGAGCTGTATTGACGGCTGCTGGGACCAGGATGTTCTGAAAGGGGTCTATAGCTGTCCTCAGTGCAGAGAGACCTTCACTCCAAGGCCTAATCTGAGGAAAAATAACATGTTGGCTGAGCTGGTGGAGAAACTGAGGAAGACAGGCCTCCAGGCTGCTCCCCCTCCTGCTCTGTGCTATGCTGGACCTGGAGATTTGGTGTGTGATGTCTGCACTGGGACCAGAAAGCAGAAAGCCCTCATGTCCTGTCTAGCGTGTCTGGTGTCTTACTGTGAGACTCACCTCCAACCTCACTATGAATCTCCTGCTTTGAAGAAGCACAAGCTGGTCAAAGCCACGGCACAACTACAGGAGAAGATCTGCTCTCATCATGACAAACTGCTGGAGGTATACTGTCGTACCGATCAGCAGTGTATATGTTATCAGTGTGTGATGGAAGAACATAAAGGCCATGATACAGTGTCAGCTGCAGCAGAGAGGACTGAGAAACAGGTAAGACCAGAACAACTTGTTGGTGGCTGTCTGATAAACAAAGAATTAAAGATACAGTAGGAACTAAATCTGTTTGAATATGAGATCATTATATTATATACAATATGAAATGGATCCACAAATATGAACACAAACCTTGAGTATATTGAGTTTGCTACAAATGTATCACCATTTTCTAAAGTCAAACACTATTATCATTCTGAATGGCCTTTTATGAGTCCAAAGTTCAGTCTCAACCCCTTGATACATGTAGGCCTACCATTAAAACTATAATGATTCACATAGCAACATAATATAATATTGTAAAGGGACTTCCTCAGGATTGTCGACCTTCCTCTCTATGGGTCCTATGTCACATTACTATACTATTGATCTACTGGACTAATAAAGCTTGATAGCTCATTGAAGAGTGATTCTCCACAGAGGCAGCTGGGGATGAGTCAGCAGAAGGTCCAGCAGAGATTCCAGGAGAGAGAGAAGGAGCTGAAGGAGCTCCAACAGGCTGTGAAGTCTTTCAAGGTGAGTATTGTTGACCAGAGGAGACACACCATTTCACTTCTCTCCTCCAGTCAGAGAGAGAGAGAGGGGCCCCTATCCAATCCCACTGACCCCACTGTTGGGAACAGGCTGTCTGGACCCCTTTCAGAGAATAGACTGGTTCATGTAACTGACTGGGCTGCCTCATCACATAACCATGAGTAACCATGACGACTCATGTCCCCTATACATTAAAATGGAACTGTCTCTCTCTCAATTGAATTAAATTCATAGGGCTTTATTGGCATGGAAATATATGTTTACATTGCCAAAGCAAGTGAAATAGACAATAAACAAAAGTGAAAGAAACAATCAGAAATTAACAGTAAACATTACACTTGGAAGTGATTTGGGGGATGGGGGAGGGTCTATTAGAAGTTAGTAGGACTCTTTTATTTTCTCAGAAGTACTGAGTTAGGTAGGAGGATTTAGAGGTGTAAACCGTGATGAACACACTCCAGCACAGTAGGTGGCGCCATGCACCTTTAACGTTGGTTTGAGGACCTCCATTATATCATAGAAGAAGAAGTTGGTCTGTGAGGGTTTTGGGGTTCCTGAGGAGGGCTACTATTCTTTTCTCTTTTGGTTTTCAAGTATTTTCAGAATGTATTAAAGCCAAAGCTAAAGCTTCCCTAAACAATTCAATATATCAGTCAATATATTTTCTCTGTGATTTATTTTCTCTCCGTCAACCATCGCATCTTAAACCGTCTTACCGGGCGGGCACTAGGACCCGGGGGAGGCTGCTGCTGCAGAGGCTGCTGCACCGCTCGTGACTGTCAGTCCTCCTTGTAGCTCATTGGTTAAGCTGTGGCTCGAGCCTGTTAACAGTTAACGGACAGGTAACGGCTCTGACAGGACACATTCATGTCGAGGCAGTGATGTGAATGTGTGGTAAGTTACAATAGAGAGAGAGAGTTTTCACTACTATAGACTTTGGTCATAATCAAAGCTTTGTTAACCAATAGGTTTTTATGTGAGGCTGCCTGTAAGTTACAGTGTAACAGACGTTACTAACGACCTGTGACCTCTTTAATTGTGTTCTGTACCTGTCTGTCCAGGAGGGAGGAGAGTAGAGCAGGACCAAGAGGTGTTCTGTACCTGTCTGTCCAGGAGGGAGGAGAGTAGAGCAGGACCAATAGGTGTCCTGTACCTGTCTGTCCAGGAGGGAGGAGAGTAGAGCAGGACCAATAGGTGTTCTGTACCTGTCTGTCCAGGAGGGAGGAGAGTAGAGCAGGACCAAGAGGTGTTCTGTACCTGTCTGTCCAGGAGGGAGGACAAGGCCTGGTGGACCTGGAGAGCAGGGTGGCAGAGTTCTGACTCAATGAGGTGCAGAGAGGCTACTGAACCTACTCTCTCTCTCACTCTCTCTCTCTCTCTCTCTCTCTCTCTCTCTCTCTCTCTCTCTCTCTGTCTCTCTGTCTCTCTCTCTCTCTGTCTCTCTGTCTCTCTCTCTCTGTCCTCTCTCTCTCTCTCTCCAGCGCTCTGCACAGTCAGCAGTGGAGGACAGTGATCAGATCTTTACTGAGCTGATCCGCTCCATTGAGAGAAGTAGCTCTGAGGTGAAGGAGCTGATCAGAGCCCAAGAGAAGGCTCAAGTGAGTCAAGCTGAAGGACTCCTGGAGCAACTGAAGCAGGAGATAGCTGAGCTGAGGAAGAGAAGCACTGAGCTGGAGCAGCTCTCACACACAGAGGATCACATCCATTTCCTCCAGGTAACTAAACTGTCTTGTTACATGTGATATGAAATTAACTTCATGTGAAACTCTTAATCTCAATCATTATGTTGTCCTGTCTGTCTCTCTGTCCGTCCCTCTCTCTGTCTGTCCCTATCTCTCCCTCTCTGTCTTTATCTCCCACTCCCTGTCTGTCACTCTCTCTCTGTCTGTCCCTGTCTCTCCCTCTCTCTCTCTCTGTCTGTCACTCTCTCTGTTTGTCCCTGTCTCTCCCTCTCTGTCTCTCCGTCTCTGTCTGTTCCTGTCTCTCCCTCTCTGTCTGTCACTCTCTCCCTGTCTCTCCCTCTCTGTCTGTCACTCTCTCTCTGTCTGTCCCTGTCTCTTCCTCTCTGTCTCTCCCTCTCTGTCTGTCACTCTCTCTCTGTCTGTCCCTGTCTCTCCCTCGCTGTCTCTCTCTATGTCTGTCACTCTCTCTCTGTCCGTCCCTCTCTCTGTCTGTCGCTCTCTCTCCCTCTGTCCGTCGCTCTCTCTCCCTCTGTCCGTCCCTCTCTCTCTGTCTGTTCCTCTCTCTCTGTCCGTCCCTCTCTCTCTTTCTCTGTCCATCCCTCTCTCTCTGTCCGTCTCTCTCTCTCTTTCTCTGTCCGTCCCTCTCTCTGTCCGTCCCTCTCTCTCTCTGTCCGTCCCACTGTCCGTCCCTCTCTCTCTCTGTCCCTCTCTCTCTCTCTCTCTCTGTCCCTCTCTCTCTCTGTCCGTCCCTCTCTCTCTCTCTCTGTCCGTCCGTCTCTCTCTCCCTGTCCGTCCGTCTCTCTCTCTCTGTCCGTCTCTCTCTCTGTCTGTCCGTCCCTCTCTCTCTCTCTCTGTCTGTCCGGCCCTCTCTCTCTCTCTGTCTGTCCGTCCCTCTCTCTCTCTCTGTCTGTCCGTCCCTCTCTCTCTCTGTCCGTCTCCCTCTCTCTCTGTCCCCCTCTCTCTGTCTCTGTCCGACCCTCTCTCTCTCTGTCCTTCCTTCTCTCTCCCTCTCTCTGTCCCTCTCTCTCTGTTCGTCCGTCCCTCTCTCTCTTTCTCTGTCCGTCCCTCTCGCTCTGTCCGTCCCTCTCTCTCTGTCCGTCCCTGTCTCTCCCTCTCTCTCTGTCCATCTCTCTCTCTGTCCTTCTCTCTCTCTCTGTCCGTCCCTCTCTCTCTCTTTCCGTCCCTCTCTCTCTCTCTTTCCATCCCCCTCTCTCTCTCTTTCCATCCCTCTCTCTCTGTCCCTCTCTCTCTCTCTGTCTGTCCCTCTCTCTCTCTTTCCGTCCCTCTCTCTCTCTCTCTTTCCGTCCCTCTCCCTCTCTCTCTCTTTCCGTCCCTGTCTCTCTCTCTGTCCGTCCCTCTCTCTCTCTGTCCTTCCCTCTCTCTCTCTCTCTGTCCGTCCCTCTTTCTCCCTCTGTCCCTTTGTCTCTCTCTCTCTATCCCTCCCTCTCTCTCTATTCCTCCCTCTCTCTCTATCCCTCCCTCTCTCTCTGTCCCTCTCTCTCTGTCCTGTCCCTCTCTCTCTCTCTGTCCCTCTCTCTTACTGTCCCTCTCTCTCTCTATCCCTCCCTCTGTCTCTCTCTCTCTCTCTCCCTCTCTGTCTCTGTATCTTTCCCTCTCTCTCTCTCTGTCTCTCTCTGTCTCTCTCTGTCTCTCTCTCTCCAGAGTTATCAGTCTCACTCTCTTTCTCTCTCTCTCGCTCTCTCTCTCTCCAGAGTTATCAGTCTGTCTCTCTCTCTCCAGAGTTATCAGTCAATTCAATTCAATTCAAGGGCTTTATTGGCATGGGAAACATGTGTTAACATTGCCAAAGCAAGTGAGGTAGACAAAGTATAAGGTGAAAAACAACAAAAATTAACAGGAAACATTACACATACAGAGGTATACTTCAGTCTCTCTCTCTCTCTCCAGAGTTATCAGTCTCTCTCTCTCTCTCCAGAGTTCAGTCTCCCTCTCTCTCTCTCTCTCTCCAGAGTTATCAGTCTCTCTCTCTCTCCAGAGTTATCAGTCTCTCTCTCTCTCTCCAGAGTTATCAGTCTCTCTCTCTCTCTCTCTCTCTCTCCAGAGTTATCAGTCTCTCTCTCTCTCCAGAGTTATCAGTCTCTCTCTCTCTCTCTCTACAGAGTTCAGTCTCCCTCTCTCTCTCTCTCTCTCTCCAGAGTTATCAGTCTCTCTCTCTCTCCAGAGTTATCAGTCTCTCTCTCTCTCTCCAGAGTTATCAGTCTCTCTCTCTCTCTCTCTCTCTCTCTCTCTCTCCAGAGTTATCGGTCTCTCCCTCGCTCCAGAGTGATCAGTCTCTCTCTCTCTCTCTCTCCAGGGTGATCAGTCTCTCGCTCTCGCTCTCTCTCTCTCCAGAGTCATCAGTCGCTCTCTCTCTCTCCAGAGGTATCAGTCTCTCTCTCTCTCTCTCCAGTTATCAGTCTCTCTCTCTCTCTCTCTCTCCAGAGTTATCAGTCTCTCTCTCTCTCCAGATTTATCAGTCTCTCTCTCTCTCTCCAGAGTTCAGTCTCCGTCTCTCTCTCTCTCTCTCTCTCTCCAGAGTTATCAGTCTCTCTCTCTCTCTCCAGAGTTATCAGTCTCTCTCTCTCTCTCCAGAGTTATCAGTATCTCTCTCTCTCTCTCTCTCTCCAGAGTTATCAGTCTCTCTCTCGCTCCAGAGTGATCAGTCTCTCTCTCTCTCTCTCTCTCCAGAGTTATCAGTCTCTCTCTCTCTCTCTCTCTCCAGGGTGATCAGTCTCTCTCTCTCTCCAGAGTTATCAGTCTCTCTCTCTCTCTCTCCACAGTTATCAGTCTCTCTCTCTCTCTCTGTCTCTCTCTCTCTCTGTCTGTCCCTCTCTCTCTCTCTGTCCGTCCCTCTCTCTCTCTGTCTGTATCTCTCCCTCTGTCCGTCCCTCTCTCTCTCCGTCCGTACCTCTCTCTCTCTCTCTGTCTGTCTCTCTCTCTCTGTCCGTCCCTCTCTCTCTGTCTGTCTCTCTCTCTGTCCGTCCCTCCCTCTCTCTCTCTCTCTCTCTCTCCAGAGGTATAGGTCTCTCTCTCTCTCTCTCTCCAGAGTCATCAGTCTCTCTCTCTCCAGAGTTATCAGTCTCTCTCTCTCTCTCTCTCTCTCTCTCTCTCCACAGTTATCAGTCTCTCTCTCTGTCTCTCTCTCTCTGTCTGTCCCTCTCTCTCTGTCCGTCCCTCTCTCTCTCTCTGTATCTCTCTCTCTCTGTCTGTCCCTCATTCTCTCCGTCCGTACCTCTCTCTCTCTATATATCCGTCCCTCTCTCTCTCTCTCTCTGTCCGTCCCTCTCTCTCTCTGTCTGTCTCTCTCTCTCTCCGTCCGTCCGTCCGTCCCTCTCTCTCTCTCTCTCTCTCTCTCTCCAGAGTTATAGGTCTCTCTCTCTCTCTCTCTCTCCAGAGTTATCGGTCTCTCTCTCTCTCTCTCTCTCCAGAGTTATCAGTCTCTCTCCAGTATCAGTGTATCTTCAGACTTACCAAGCATCGTTGTCCGTCCTCTTCATTACTTTGGAGATGTTAGTAAGACTGTGTCTGAACTGACAGAGAAACTAGAAGACTTCCTTAAAGGAGAATGGACCAAGATCTCCACTACAGGTGTGTTGAAAACAATAAGAACATCAACTTTAGACCATTGAAAGTTCCCTACTGGTCATATACATGTGGAATGTGGTCTGATGATAACATTCCCTCTCTCTGTCAATGTGTTTGTGTGTCTGTAGTGAATATTGTACTGCCTCCAGAGCCCAAGACCAGAGAACAGTTGTTACAATGTGAGTCTCTTTATTGTGAAGTAACCAACAGTCTCTTTTTACTGACACTCCTAACAATCCCTCTAGAAATATATAGCAATAGTAGATCTAATCAAAGACTGGGTATCTACCTGACTCCTCATATTTCTCTGATTTGATCTCTGCTGTGCTCTAATCAAAGACAGGGTAGATACAGTATCTGACTTAACTTATTGTTCTGACTCCCCTCATTGGTCTCTGCTCTTCTCCCAGATTCCTGTCAGCTCACACTGGACCCAAACACAGCACACACAGACCTCTCTCTGTCTGAAGGGACCAGAAAGGTGACACGTACAGGCCAAGACAAACCATATCCTAACCATCCAGACAGATTCACCAACTGGTGTCAGGTTCTGTGTAGAGAGGGTCTGTCTGGACGCTGTTACTGGGAGGTGGAGTGGACTGGTGATGTTGATACAGCAGTCTCATATAAAGACATCAGCAGAACAGGGACAGATAGTGGATTTGGATTCAATAACCAGTCCTGGAGTTTAGAGTACTATAGTGGTGATTATTGTTTCAGACACAATAATGTTGAGACTGAAGTATCAGGCCCTCAGTCCTCCAGAGTAGGAGTGTACCTGGATCACAAGGCAGGTACTCTGTCCTTCTACAGTGTCTCTGACACAATGACCCTCCTCCACAGAGTCCAGACCACATTCACTCAGCCCCTCTATCCTGGGTTTTATCTCGATGATTATAATGGTACTGCTGAGCTGGTTAAACTGTAAACTGATTTGTTATTAATTAAAATTCAATACAATGTTTTAATCTTGTACATTTCCATGAATCATGATGTCTGGTGTTGATGTATATTGGTTGTCATTCAGAACCATTGATATGTTTTCTCAGTTGGTTCTCTGTCTCTATGTAATTCTCCTCAGTATCATTGATCAGCTTGTTGGCTCGGTCCTAATTGATGTGTTCTCTGTCACCTGGAGCTGCATGGAAAATGGTCCAGGAACTAAAGGACAATTCAGGACTAGTCAGCCCACTACAAGCTGGTATCACTTACTTTCTACTAAACTATATGGTCTGGTTTCCCAGACACAGATTAATCCTAGTCCTGGACTAAACAGTATGTTCAATGTAGATGTCCAGGAAACCGGCCCTAAATGTGTCATCTTTCATCCTCCCATACTGCTCAGTCCAGCAACATTAAACCTGTCCAGCAGGTGGTGCTGTTGACCAAACAATAAAACCAGCAGATATCTTGACTTGCCACTCAGTATATCAGTAATGTTCAGAATAGTACTTTAATATCATTGGAGATTGATGGTCTTTTTAATCCATATCCAGAGTCAGGAACAGATGAAGTTAGGTCTGCTTCTGTTCAGTGATTAAATATGATTTATGGTGATGGGAAATAATAAAAAACACTCAACTTCATCTAGTAATAGTTTTCCTTTGTTATTTATTCCAAGGTGTGTCTTTAACTTGTAAATGTATTGTGTGGAGGTGAGCTAGTGGTGTGGCTGATAGAATAGAATGAAAAGGGAGGAGGGGAGGAAGAGGGGAGGAGTGAAGGGCTGTTCAAGAAACCAGAAGAGGAAGATGTTCAGGGGAATTACTGTCTCTGTTCCAAATGGTTCCCTATTCCCTACGTAGTGCACTACGGTGCTTCTGACCAGGTCTAAAGTAGTGTTCTACGTAGGGAAAAGGGTGTAGATTTATTACAATATCATGCTTTAGTGTTTGGCACAAAAATATATTAGATCTCCACCCCCCCACTTCCTGTCTGTCATCCCCAGTTCTGTTAAGACTTCCTCTCATTGAACTGGGCCTCATTCTAAATGGTCACTTTGTATTGATAGTCCATACTGGTCTTTACTATGGTTCTACATACAGTATCTGTATTGATAGTCCATACTGGTCTTTACTATGGTTCTACATACAGTATCTGTATTGATAGTCCATACAGGTCTTTACTATGGTTCTACATACAGTATCTGTATTGATTTTTAATTATAGTTTTTATTTTACCTTTTATTTAACACAACATTAAACAACACTATAAACACACATACAGTACAACAATTACATATTACATTACAAACACAAACATCTTGACTAATAACAGCTGGCCTAAAGACAATAACACTCTTCTATGATATATACATCGATCAAGTGTTTAAACTCCACCAAGGAAACTAGATCATCACATTTTAAAATGTTCAGGAGAGAATTCCAGAACCACGTTGCTTAGTAACTAGAACTAGAACCAGGACCTGTTCTACCTCTTGGTTCTGTTAGAAGCAAATCAGAATGGGACCGTAATTTATATTTATTTACTGACCTGACTAAAAAATAACTATGGTATTTTACCCAATATAAATCAGTGTATACCAGTGTTTAAACCTACAATATGGCCTTATAAATCAGTGTATACCAGTGTTTAAGCCTACAATATGGCCTTATAAATCAGTGTATACCAGTGTTTAAACCTACAATATGGCCTTATAAATCAGTGTATACCAGTGTTTAAACCTACAATATGGCCTTATAAATCAGTGTATACCAGTGGTTAAACCTACAATATGGGCTTATAAATCACTGTATACCAGTGTTTAAACCTACAATATGGCCTTATAAATCAGTGCATACCAGTGTTTAAACCTACGCAAGGTAGATGACCACCAGCCACAAGCGCTGTAGAGATCACAATGATGTGTTAGACGTTTCTGATTTGTAATGAACCTGAGGGCTGCATGATACACTGAATCAAGTGCTCTCAGGGTCGTGGCTGAGGCCTGCATATATATAACATCACTAAAATCTAAAACCGCCAGTAATGTACATCATACCAGCTCCTTCCTGGCCTCCAGAGAACAAGCCTGATGCCAGTAATGTACATCATACCAGCTCCTTCCTGGCCTCCAGAGAAAAACAAGCCTGATGCCAGTAATGTACATCATACCTGCCGTCCATGTTGCTGAAACAGTGCTGTGGCCAGAACTAAAGCCTGACTGCATCCATGTAAAACCCTCCATGTTGCTGAAACAGTGCTGTATACAAAAAGGAACAACAGTGGTCCCAAAATAGAACCTTGCGGAACACCTGAGCACAACTCTATGGAGTTGTGTATGATTTGATAGGTAATTTATTAACCAATCTAGATCATGACTTGTAATTCCACAACATTTTAACCTTTGCACTAACACAGCATGTTCCAGTGTCAAAAGCCTTGGAAAAATCAATAAAGACAGACACACTTCTTGTCAAGAGCACAGTGGATGTCACTTAAAACCGTCCATGTTGCTGAAACAGTGCTGTGGCCAGACCTAAAGCCTGACTGCATCCATGTAAAACCCTCCATGTTGCTGAAACAGTGCTGTGTCCAGACCTAAAGCCTGACTGCATCCATGTAAAACCGTCCATGTTGCTGAAACAGTGCTGTGTCCAGACCTAAAGCCTGACTGCATCCATGTAAAACCGTCCATGTTGCTGAAACAGTGCTGTGTCCAGACCTAAAGCCTGACTGCATCCATGTAAAACCGTCCATGTTGCTGAAACAGTGCTGTGTCCAGACCTAAAGCCTAACTGCATCCATGTAAAACCGTCCATGTTGCTGAAACAGTGCTGTGTCCAGACCTAAAGCCTGACTGCATCCATGTAAAACCGTCCATGTTGCTGAAACAGTGCTGTGTCCAGACCTAAAGCCTAACTGCATCCATGTAAAACCGTCCATGTTGCTGAAACAGTGCTGTGTCCAGACCTAAAGCCTGACTGCATCCATGTAAAACCCTCCATGTTGCTGAAACAGTGCTGTGTCCAGACCTAAAGCCTGACTGCATCCATGTAAAACCCTCCATGTTGCTGAAACAGTGCTGTGTCCAGACCTAAAGCCTGACTGCATCCATGTAAAACCGTCCATGTTGCTGAAACAGTGCTGTATCCAGACCTAAAGCCTGACTGCATCCATGTAAAACCCTCCATGTAGCTGAAACAGTGCTGTGTCCAGACCTAAAGCCTGACTGCATCCATGTAAAACCCTCCATGTAGCTGAAACAGTGCTGTATCCAGACCTAAAGCCTGACTGCATCCATGTAAAACCCTCCATGTAGCTGAAACAGTGCTGTGTCCAGACCTAAAGCCTGACTGCATTAAAGAAGTTGTTTTCTTGGAGGCCTTTAGCTGCCTACTAACTAAGGACTCCAGGACCTACTAAGGACTCCAGGACCTACTAACTAAGGACTCCAGGACCTACTAACTAAGGACTCCAGGACCTACTAACTAAGGACTCCAGGACCTACTAACTAAGGACTCCAGGACCTACTAACTAAGGACTCCAGGACCTACTAACTAAGGACTCCAGGACCTACTAACTAAGGACTCCAGGACCTACTAACTAAGGACTCCAGGACCTACTAACTAAGGACTCCAGGACCTTTGACAGAACAGACGGTTTTGATTTGGGACGATAGTTGTCAAGTAGCGAAGGATCTCCACCTTTCAGGAGAGGCAGTACAAAAGCATTTTTAAATAAACTGCCTGCATCTATAAAATGCTGATTCAAGGCCTTCAGAATGGAGGTTCTCTCAGTTACTTCCTGAGTGTCGACCAACAATAGTTTGGGAAGCTGTGAATCTTCTTTTCACTCCAAACCTTTCACTACTTGTCAGAATGTGGAGGGATTATTTAAATGATCTGAAGTAGATTTCAGGTAGTGGTCTGCTTTCACTTTTCAGATCAAAGCCACACCCATATTTCAGACGTTTAAAAGCCATCCAATCATCTGCTGAACCAGACCCTCTTGCTTTATCCCACGTAGCATTTAGTTCCCTTATGATTTTAGTACGTTCCTCAGTAAACCAGGGATTCTCTCTGCCCTTCATCCTGAATTTATTTAAAGGGGCCTATTGCGTACATCCTGGAAAGCATTGTGGAAGTAAGAAAAGGCTCATTCAACATCAGGGATTAATTCCATTCTATTCCATTTAATTCTGGATACATCATGTAAAAAACCTGGAATATCAAACAGCTTCCTGTTTCTTTTCGTAATGACACGTGGAGGATGTTTAGGAATTTGACCATCTCTCACACAGGCAATAGCACAGTGATCAAATACCAGAAGCATTAAAACGATGAGGAGTTTTGGTTCAGATCAAATCAATCAAAGAGGATTTCAGAGGAGACTTTATGTTCAACCTCGTTACACTGTTGACAATCTGAGTGAGATTATAGGTATTGTATAGAATGTAGAGTTGATCAGAGCTAGATGTTAACCAGTCCTGATTCAGATCACCCATCAGGACAAACTCAGAGTTGACATGCTGTGATAATCTGAAAATACAATCCAGAGAGCCAACAGTATCGGATGGTCTATAACAACAAGATACAACCATATTTAAACAGTATCAGATGGTCTATAACAACAAGATACAACCATATTTAAACAGGAGCCAAGGTTAAGGTTCAAACACAGATATTCAACTTGCTGAGGTTTAGTAGAAGTCAGACCGCTGAGAACTTGTTTTACGTAAACAGCAACACCACCACCCTTAGATCGACCATCTGCACCTAAAACATTCTAACCATTTATGCCAATATTTTTGTCTTTAATAGATTTTTGTAGCCAGGTTTCAGAAAGCATCAATACATCAGGGTGGGCAGGTTTTATCCATATATCCACAGAATCATAATTCAGCAGCAGACTTATTACATTCACATGCAGAAACTACAGGCCGCTCTGACTACTTCATTGGACAGAATGTCAGGACCTGGGTCAGATCGCACATTTCCAGACCGTAGAAGCAGCAAGATAATGGCCAGTCTAGATGGATCCAACATGTGGATTTATAGACAGCACTTGAAGGACAATCCATAGTCACCAGAATCTTTAACGCCACAACATTCAGGAGATGTGGAAAGTCCAGGGACACGGTTCAGTACCAAGAAAACAGTCCTGACATGTCAGAGCAAGAGTCCCATTTCTCCCATGTTGTTTGGGAGAAATGTGCATAGATCTCACGTGCATTTATGGAGCAAGCGTGTGGTTTCTCCCAAAACTCAAGGGAGAAACAGTCAGCTATTTCCTCATTCACAGAGCAGGCGTGTAGTTTCTCCTACACCTTTGAACAGCAACATTATCCTTTATTGCCTCATCTTTGATCTGAGAGAAACACAGCATTAAGCAATCTAAGACATGTAGCCAACACAACGCTGAACCCTCATTAAATGAGCTAAAAACAATCCTAAATAATAATACAAACATAGTAACAATCACTAATCAAATAGTCCAACAGCACATCAGTCAACAAGTCATAAATGTGTGATGTAGGAGAGCAAAGCTACGGGGAGAGAGAGAGTGGAGAGGTCACCTGTACCAGACTGGGAGAGACAGACCAGAGCAGGAGAGGACACCTGTACCAGACTGGGAGAGACAGACCAGAGCAGGAGAGGACACCTGTACCAGACTGGGAGAGACAGATCAGAGCAGGAGAGGACACCTGTACCAGACTGGGAGAGACAGACCAGAGCAGGAGAGGACACCTGTACCAGACTGGGAGAGACAGACCAGAGCAGGAGAGGACACCTGTACCAGACTGGGAGAGACAGACCAGAGCAGGAGAGGACACCTGTACCAGACTGGGAGAGACAGACCAGAGCAGGAGAGGACACCTGTACCAGACTGGGAGAGACAGATCAGAGCAGGAGGGGACACCTGTACCAGACTGGGAGAGACAGACCAGAGCAGGAGAGGACACCTGTACCAGACTGGGAGAGACAGACCAGAGCAGGAGAGGACACCTGTACCAGACTGGGAGAGACAGACCAGAGCAGGAGAGGACACCTGTACCAGACTAGGAGAGACAGACCAGAGCAGGAGAGGACAACTGTACCAGACTGGGAGAGACAGACCAGAGCAGGAGAGGACACCTGTACCAGACTGGGAGAGACAGACCAGAGCAGGAGAGGACACCTGTACCAGACTGGGAGAGACAGATCAGAGCAGGAGGGGACACCTGTACCAGACTGGGAGAGACAGACCAGAGCAGGAGAGGACACCTGTACCAGACTGGGAGAGACAGACCAGAGCAGGAGAGGACACCTGTACCAGACTGGGAGAGACAGATCAGAGCAGGAGGGGACACCTGTACCAGACTGGGAGAGACAGACCAGAGCAGGAGAGGACACCTGTACCAGACTGGGAGAGACAGACCAGAGCAGGAGGGGACACCTGTACCAGACTGGGAGAGACAGACCAGAGCAGGAGAGGACACCTGTACCAGACTGGGAGAGACAGACCAGAGCAGGAGAGGACACCTGTACCAGACTGGGAGAAACAGACCAGAGCAGGAGAGGACACCTGTACCAGACTGGGAGAGACAGACCAGAGCAGGAGGGGACACCTGTACCAGACTGGGAGAGACAGACCAGAGCAGGAGAGGACACCTGTACCAGACTGGGAGAGACAGACCAGAGCAGGAGAGGACACCTGTACCAGACTGGGAGACACAGACCAGAGCAGGAGAGGACACCTGTACCAGACTGGGAGAGACAGACCAGAGCAGGTGGGGAGCAGTGCAGCAGGTAACAGGGTATGTGAGAGTGTCCAGAGATTAGTCTTTCCTTGGAGCAGGACACAGAGCAGAACTAGGACAGCATCTTACTTTCTGCACTACAGAAACTACAGAATCAGTCAAAAGTTGGGACACACCTGATACACCTCATAGACAATCAGGTGAGAACAAATGATAGTCCCACTAAACCCAAACCAGATGGGATGGCGTATCGCTGCAGAATGCTGTGGTAGCCATGCTGGTTAAATGTGCCTTGAATTCTAAATACATCATAGACAGTCTCACCAGCAAAGCACCCGACACCATCACACCACCTCAACATCAAGTGAAATGTGAATGACTTTCTATTTCTGCAAGGAAACCACAACTATGGAAATATGTCCTTTGGTTTAATGAGTCCAAACTTTTGGTTCCAACTGCTGTGTCTTTGTGAGAAGCAGAGTAGGTGAACAGATGATCTCTGCATGTGTATTTTCCCCCGTGAAGCATGGAGGAGGAGGTGTGATGGTGCTTTACCGGGGGCACCACCATGATAGTCACACTTAACCAGCATGGCTACCACAGCATTCTGCAGTGACACTGTCAGGAATCTATCATTTGACCCATCAAACCTCCAGGCTGTGTGAGGGCTACCTGACCAAGAAGGAGAGTGATGGAGTGCTGCATCAGATGACCTGGCCTCCACTTGATTTGTTGAACACGTTGTTGGTTACAACATGATTCCATATGTGTTATTTCATAGTTTTGATGTCTTCACTATTATTCTACAATGTGGAAAATAGTAAAAATAAAGAAAAACCCTTGAATGAGCAGGTGTGTCCTAACCTTTGACTGGTACTGTATGTTAAGGGGATGGTTCACCCCAATAGAAAGGTTCATACCTCTAAATACCATCTTATTAGATGGATCCATTTCCCCCCATTAGTTTGGGATTCAGACCTGCAGTCATCTTGATTTCAGACCACTTTGGAGTAGTGTTCCACAGGCAGTAAATCTAATGTAGAATAAATGGAACCTGGATCCATTTCATTCTATTAACATGGTTTATGTGTTATAGCAGTAATGGGGTTAAACTGATATTAAAATGACAACTCCATAGGTGGTACCAGGTCAGGGGAGTTCATCTCTGTTCCCAGCATCCCTGGGACAGTACTGATCAACATAGCTGACCTGATGCAGAGGGGGACCAGTGATGTTTTCCTCTCAGTGGTGAGACTTGCCCTTCTATTTGACACACCTTTACCTGATGAGATCATACAAGACGTTACAGGCTTATTGCATGTGGAAACAGACCTGCGTTAAAATAATGTTGAATACTTAATAAGCAGTGTCTGATTGAGTTTGTTGTAATGGAACCAAAAGAAACATCCTAAAAGTACAAACAAACCCCACCCACCTGGAGGACAAAGGAAATGCTCAAAGTATTTTGTAAAATTTCAAATAGTATTTGAATCCAGGGTCGTATTGATTAGAGAACACTGTAGCAAAACATTTAGCAACAGAAGACAAAAACACATTTTAGTTCAGTTAGTCCCTACCTGTTTCAGTTCATTTTCTTCAGTTTGGTGCCTCGTGGATATGATTCAGGTCTCTGTGGAAACATCAATGTAAATTCACCTATGATATTTACTCCTCACTTTCCCTTTCAGGTCCATAGGATTCTATTGCCCACTGCTGGAGACTGGAGCACACTGCAGTCCCTTTCAGGTCTATAGGGCTTTACTGCCCCCTGCTGGAGACTGGAGCACACTGCAGTCCCTTCCAGGTCCATAGGGTTTTACTGCCCCCTGCTGGAGACTGGAGCACACTGCAGTCCCTTTCAGGTCCATAGGGTTCTACTGCCCCCTGCTGGAGACTGGCGCACACTGCAGTCCCTTTCAGGTCCATAGGGTTTTACTGCCCCCTGCTGGAGACTGGCGCACACTGCAGTCCCTTTCAGGTCCATAGGGTTTTACTGCCCCCTGCTGGAGACTGGAGCACACTGCAGTCCCTTTCAGGTCCATAGGGTTTTACTGCCCCCTGCTGGAGACTGGAGCACACTGCAGTCCCTTTCAGGTCTATAGGGCTTTACTGCCCCCTGCTGGAGACTGGAGCACACTGCAGTCCCTTTTACTAAGCAACGCGGTCCTGGAATTCTCTCCTGAACATTTTAAAATGTGATGATCTAGTTTCCTTGGTGGAGTTTAAACACTTGATCGATGTATATATCATAGAAGAGTGTTATTGTCTTTAGGCCAGCTGTTATTAGTCAAGATGTTTGTGTTTGTAATGTAATATGTAATTGTTGTACTGTATGTGTGTTTATAGTGTTGTTTAATGTTGTGTTAAATAAAGGTAAAATATAAACTATAATAAAAAATCAATACAGATACTGTATGTAGAACCATAGTAAAGACCAGTATGGACTATCAATACAGATACTGTATGTAGAACCATAGTAAAGACCAGTATGGACTATCAATACAGGTACTGTATGTAGAACCATAGTAAAGACCAGTATGGACTATCAATACAGATACTGTATGTAGAACCATAGTAAAGACCTGTATGGACTATCAATACAGATACTGTATGTAGAACCATAGTAAAGACCAGTATGGACTATCAATACAGATACTGTATGTAGAACCATAGTAAAGACCAGTATGGACTATCAATACAGGTACTGTATGTAGAACCATAGTAAAGACCAGTATGGACTATCAATACAGGTACTGTATGTAGAACCATAGTAAAGACCAGTATGGACTATCAATACAGGTACTGTATGTAGAACCATAGTAAAGACCAGTATGGACTATCAATACAGATACTGTATGTAGAACCATAGTAAAGACCAGTATGGACTATCAATACAGATACTGTATGTAGAACCATAGTAAAGACCAGTATGGACTATCAATACAGATACTGTATGTAGAACCATAGTAAAGACCAGTATGGACTATCAATACAGATACTGTATGTAGAACCATAGTAAAGACCAGTATGGACTATCAATACAGATACTGTATGTAGAACCATAGTAAAGACCAGTATGGACTATCAATACAGATACTGTATGTAGAACCATAGTAAAGACCAGTATGGACTATCAATACAGATACTGTATGTAGAACCATAGTAAAGACCAGTATGGACTATCAATACAGGTACTGTATGTAGAACCATAGTAAAGACCAGTATGGACTATCAATACAGATACTGTATGTAGAACCATAGTAAAGACCAGTATGGACTATCAATACAGATACTGTATGTAGAACCATAGTAAAGACCAGTATGGACTATCAATACAGATACTGTATGTAGAACCATAGTAAAGACCAGTATGGACTATCAATACAGATACTGTATGTAGAACCATAGTAAAGACCAGTATGGACTATCAATACAGGTACTGTATGTAGAACCATAGTAAAGACCAGTATGGACTATCAATACAGGTACTGTATGTAGAACCATAGTAAAGACCAGTATGGACTATCAATACAGATACTGTATGTAGAACCATAGTAAAGACCAGTATGGACTATCAATACAGGTACTGTATGTAGAACCATAGTAAAGACCAGTATGGACTATCAATACAGATACTGTATGTAGAACCATAGTAAAGACCAGTATGGACTATCAATACAGATACTGTATGTAGAACCATAGTAAAGACCAGTATGGACTATCAATACAGATACTGTATGTAGAACCATAGTAAAGACCAGTATGGACTATCAATACAGATACTGTATGTAGAACCATAGTAAAGACCAGTATGGACTATCAATACAGATACTGTATGTAGAACCATAGTAAAGACCAGTATGGACTATCAATACAGATACTGTATGTAGAACCATAGTAAAGACCAGTATGGACTATCAATACAGATACTGTATGTAGAACCATAGTAAAGACCAGTATGGACTATCAATACAGATACTGTATGTAGAACCATAGTAAAGACCAGTATGGACTATCAATACAGATACTGTATGTAGAACCATAGTAAAGACCAGTATGGACTATCAATACAGATACTGTATGTAGAACCATAGTAAAGACCAGTATGGACTATCAATACAGATACTGTATGTAGAACCATAGTAAAGACCAGTATGGACCATCAATACAGATACTGTATGTAGAACCATAGTAAAGACCAGTATGGACTATCAATACAGATACTGTATGTAGAACCATAGTAAAGACCAGTATGGACTATCAATACAGATACTGTATGTAGAACCATAGTAAAGACCAGTATGGACTATCAATACAGATACTGTATGTAGAACCATAGTAAAGACCAGTATGGACTATCAATACAGGTACTGTATGTAGAACCATAGTAAAGACCAGTATGGACTATCAATACAGATACTGTATGTAGAACCATAGTAAAGACCAGTATGGACTATCAATACAGGTACTGTATGTAGAACCATAGTAAAGACCAGTATGGACTATCAATACAGGTACTGTATGTAGAACCATAGTAAAGACCAGTATGGACTATCAATACAGATACTGTATGTAGAACCATAGTAAAGACCAGTATGGACTATCAATACAGATACTGTATGTAGAACCATAGTAAAGACCAGTATGGACTATCAATACAGATACTGTATGTAGAACCATAGTAAAGACCAGTATGGACTATCAATACAGATACTGTATGTAGAACCATAGTAAAGACCAGTATGGACTATCAATACAGGTACTGTATGTAGAACCATAGTAAAGACCAGTATGGACTATCAATACAGGTACTGTATGTAGAACCATAGTAAAGACCAGTATGGACTATCAATACAGATACTGTATGTAGAACCATAGTAAAGACCAGTATGGACTATCAATACAGATACTGTATGTAGAACCATAGTAAAGACCAGTATGGACTATCAATTCAGATACTGTATGTAGAACCATAGTAAAGACCAGTATGGACCATCAATACAGATACTGTATGTAGAACCATAGTAAAGACCAGTATGGACTATCAATACAGGTACTGTATGTAGAACCATAGTAAAGACCAGTATGGACTATCAATACAGGTACTGTATGTAGAACCATAGTAAAGACCAGTATGGACTATCAATACAGGTACTGTATGTAGAACCATAGTAAAGACCAGTATGGACTATCAATACAGGTACTGTATGTAGAACCATAGTAAAGACCAGTATGGACTATCAATACAGATACTGTATGTAGAACCATAGTAAAGACCAGTATGGACTATCAATACAGATACTGTATGTAGAACCATAGTAAAGACCAGTATGGACTATCAATACAAAGTGACCATTTAGAATGAGGCCCAGGTCAATGAGAGGAAGTCTTAACAGAACTGGGGGATGACAGACAGGAAGTGGGGGGGTGGAGATCTAATATATTTTTGTGCCAAACACTAAAGCATGATATTGTAATAAATCTACACCCTTTTCCATACGTAGAACACTACTTTAGACCTGGTCAGAAGCACCGTAGTGCACTACGTAGGGAATAGGGAACCATTTGGACCAGAGACAGTAATTCCCCTGAACATCTTCCTCATCTGGTTTCTTGAACATCCCTTCACTCCTCCCCTCTTCCTCCCCTCCTCCCTTTTCATTCTATTCTATCAGCCACACCACTAGCTCACCTCCACACAATACATTTACAAGTTAAAGACACACCTTGGAATAAATAACAAAGGAAAACTATTACTAGATGAAGTTGAGTGTTTTTTATTATTTCCCATCACCATAAATCATATTTAATCACTGAACAGTAGCAGACCTAACTTCATCTGTTCCTGACTCTGGATAGTGGATTAAAAAGACCATCAATCTCCAATGATATTAAAGTACTATTCTGAACATTACTGATATACTGAGTGGCAAGTCAAGATATCTGCTGGTTTTATTGTTTGGTCAACAGCACCACCTGCTGGACAGGTTTAATGTTGCTGGACTGAGCAGTATGGGAGGATGAAAGATGACACATTTAGGGCCGGTTTCCTGGACATCTACATTGAACATACTGTTTAGTCCAGGACTAGGATTAATCTGTGTCTGGGAAACCAGACCATATAGTTTAGTAGAAAGTAAGTGATACCAGCTTGTAGTGGGCTGACTAGTCCTGAATTGTCCTTTAGTTCCTGGACCATTTTCCATGCAGCTCCAGGTGACAGAGAACACATCAATTAGGACCGAGCCAACAAGCTGATCAATGATACTGAGGAGAATTACATAGAGACAGAGAACCAACTGAGAAAACATATCAATGGTTCTGAATGACAACCAATATACATCAACACCAGACATCATGATTCATGGAAATGTACAAGATTAAAACATTGGATTGAATTTTAATTAATAACAAATCAGTTTACAGTTTAACCAGCTCAGCTATAGACTACACCAGCATGACTAGTATCTATGTGTACCCTACTACAGTTTAACCAGCTCAGCTATAGACTACACCAGCATGACTAGTATCTATGTGGACCCTACTACAGTTTAACCAGCTCAGCTATAGACTACACCAGCATGACTAGTATCTATGTGTACCCTACTACAGTTTAACCAGCTCAGCTATAGACTACACCAGCATGACTAGTATCTATGTGGACCCTACTACAGTTTAACCAGCTCAGCTATAGACTACACCAGCATGACTAGTATCTATGTGGACCCTACTACAGTTTAACCAGCTCAGCTATAGACTACACCAGCATGACTAGTATCTATGTGGACCCTACTACAGTTTAACCAGCTCAGCTATAGACTACACCAGCATGACTAGTATCTATGTGGACCCTACTACAGTTTAACCAGCTCAGCTATAGACAACACCAGCATGACTAGTATCTATGTGGACCCTACTACAGTTTAACCAGCTCAGCTATAGACTACACCAGCATGACTAGTATCTATGTGGACCCTACTACAGTTTAACCAGCTCAGCTATAGACTACACCAGCATGACTAGTATCTATGTGGACCCTACTACAGTTTAACCAGCTCAGCTATAGACAACACCAGCATGACTAGTATCTATGTGGACCCTACTACAGTTTAACCAGCTCAGCTATAGACTACACCAGCATGACTAGTATCTATGTGGACCCTACTACAGTTTAACCAGCTCAGCTATAGACTACACCAGCATGACTAGTATCTATGTGGACCCTACTACAGTTTAACCAGCTCAGCTATAGACAACACCAGCATGACTAGTATCTATGTGGACCCTACTACAGTTTAACCAGCTCAGCTATAGACTACACCAGCATGACTAGTATCTATGTGGACCCTACTACTACTACAGACCCTCTCTACACAGAACCTGGTACCAGTTGGTGAATCTGTCTGGATGGTCAGGATATGGTTGGACTTGGCCTGTAAGTGTCACCTTTCTGTTCCCTTCAGACAGAGAGAGGCGTGTCTGTGCTGTGTTTGGGTCCAGTGTGAGCTGACAGGAATCTGGGAGAAGAGCAGAGACCAATGAGGGGAGTCAGAACAATAAGTTAAGTCAGATACTGTATCTACCCTGTCTTTGATTAGAGCACAGCAGAGATCAAATCAGAGAAATATGAGGAGTCAGATAGATACCCAGTCTTTGATTAGATCTACTATTGCTATATATTTCTAGAGGGATTGTTAGGAGTGTCAGTAAAAAGAGACTGTTAGTTACTTCACAATAAAGAGACTCACATTGTAACAACTGTTCTCTGGTCTTGGGCTCTGGAGGCAGTACAACATCCACTATATTCACTACAGACACACAAACACATTGACAGAGAGAGGGAATGTTATCATCAGACCATATTCCACATGTATATGACTAGTAGGGAACTTTCAATGGTCTAAAGTTGATGTTCTTATTGTTTTCAACACACCTGTAGTGGAGATCTTGGTCCATTCTCCTTTAAGGAAGTCTTCTAGTTTCTCTCTCAGTTCAGACACAGTCTTACTCACATCTCCGAAGTACTGAAGAGGACGGACAACGATGCTGGGTAAGTCTGAAGATACACTGATACTGGAGAGAGACTGATACCTCTGGAGAGAGAGAGAGAGAGAGACTGATACCTCTGGAGAGAGAGAGACTGATACCTCTGGAGAGAGAGAGACTGATACCTCTGGAGAGAGAGAGAGAGAGAGAGAGAGAGAGAGAGAGAGAGACTGATACCTCTGGAGAGAGAGAGACTGATACCTCTGGAGAGAGAGAGAGAGAGACTGATAACTCTGGAGAGAGAGAGAGACAGACACAGAGAGACAGACAGAGAGGACACAGAGAGAGAGAGACAGACAGGAGGACACGACACAGACAGAGAGAGAGACAGACAGCAGACAGAGAGAGAGACAGACAGCAGACAGAGAGAGAGACAGACACAGACACGAGAGAGAGAACAGACACAGACAGAGAGAGAGGGACAGACAGAGGAGAGAGGGACAGACAGAGAGAGAGAGGGACAGACAGAGAGAGAGAGGGGACAGGACAGAGAGAGAGAGGGACAGACAGAGAGAGAGAGGGACAGAGCAGAGGAGAGAGAGGGAACAGACAGAGAGAGGAGGCGACAGACAGAGAGAAGGACAGACAGACCACAGACAGAGAGAGAGAGACAGACACAGAGAGAGACAGACACAGACAGAGAGAGACGACAGACAGACAGACAGAGAGAGACACAGACAGAGAGAGGGACATACAACAGCCAGACCGAGAGAGCAGGGACAGACCAGAGAGAGAGAGAGGGACAGACAGAGAAGAGGAGAGAGGGACAGACGAGAGAGAGAGAGAGAGAACAGACAGACAGGAGAGAGAAGGACAGACAGACAGAGAGAGAGAGAGGGACAGACACAGACAGAGAGAGAGGACAGACACAGAAAGAGAGAGAGGACACAGACAGAGAGAGAGGACAGACAGAGAGAGAGAGAGAGGGACAGACAGAGAGAGAAGGAGACAGACAGAGAGGGACAGACAGAGAGAGAGGGACAGAGAGAGAGAGGGACAGACAGAGAGGGACAGAGAGAGAGAGGGACAGACCACAGACAGAGAGAGAGGACAGAAGAGAGAGAGGGACAGAGAGAGAGAGAGGGACAGAGAGAGAGGGACAGACAGAGAGAGAGAAGACAGACAGAGAGAGAGAGGGACAGACAGACACAGACAGAGAGAGACAGACACAGAGAGAGACAGACACAGACAGAGAGAGAGACAGACAGACACAGACAGAGAGACAGACACAGAGAGAGACAGACACAGACAGAGAGAGAGACAGACACAGACAGAGAGAGACAGAACCAGACAGAGAGAGACAGACAGAGAGAGAGCAGACAGAGAGAGAGACAGACAGAGAGAGGGACGAGGGACAGACAGAGAGAGAGAGGGACAGACAGAGAGAGAGGGACAGACAGAGAGAGAGAGAGGGACAGAGAGAAGAGAGAGAGAGGGACAGACAGAGAGAGAGAGAGGGACAGACAGAGAGAGAGAGAGGGACAGACAGAGAGAGAGAGAGGGACAGACAGAGAGAGAGAGGGACAGACAGAGACAGACACAGAGACAGACAGACAGACAGACAGAGAGAGAGGGACAGACAGAGAGAAGAGAGGGACAGACACAGACTGAGAGACAGAACACACGACAGAGAGAGAGACAGACAGAGAGAGAGACAGACACAGACAGAGAGAGAGGACAGACACAGACAGAGAGAGAGACAGACACAGACAGAGAGAGAGACAGACACAGACAGAGAGAGACAGACACAGACAGAGAGGACAGAGAGAGAGAGAGGGACAGAGAGAGAGAGAGAGGGACAGAGAGAGAGGGACAGACAGAGAGAGAGAGGGACAGAGAGAGAGGGACAGAGAGAGAGAGAGAGGACAGAGAGAGAGAGAGAGGACAGACGACAGACAGAGAGAGAACAGACACAGACAGAGAGAGAGACAGACACAGACAGAGAGAGAGGGACAGAGAGAGAGGGACACAGAGAGAGAGAGGGACAGACAGAAGAGAGAGGGACAGACAGAGAGAGAGAGGGACAGACAGACAGAGAGA
>NW_022263372.1:0-60203 GCF_002021735.2 Oncorhynchus kisutch
CTACTGGCTACCCTGCCTCCCCATTAGGTGCTACAGTCCTCCTTTAATACTCCATCATGTTTTAAATGTGTCTGGAAGCGCTACTCTATCTATTCTACTCTCATCCTTTCGGTTTTAATAATATTTAAAATAATAATGTTATAATAGGTAATAACTAACTTTAATAACTAGGGTTATTACCTGCCTGGCGCACCAACAAAATATTTCTTTAGCCCCCTCTAACAATACCGCTACAGAATTAGCATAGTAGGCCATGTAACTTAACCTGTAGTGACACCCAGCCCGTGAACGGGACCGTTATCATCATCTGACACTAATTAGCATAACGCAACGGACATAAATCTTCCTATAAATTTTCCTATTCATGAAATCACAAGTGAAATATATTGGAACACAGCTTAGCCTTTTGTTAATCACCCTGTCATCTCAGATTTTCAAAATATGCTTTACAGCCAACGCTAGACAAGCATCTGTGTAAGTTTATCATAGCCTAGCATAGCATTATGCCTTGCTAGCAGCAGGCAAACTTGTCACGGAAATCAGAAAAGCAATCAAATTAAATTGTTTACCTTTGATGAACTTCAAATGTTTTCACTCACGAGACTCCCAGGTAGACAGCCAAAGTTCATTTTTCCCAAAAGATTATTTTGTAGGCGAAATAGCTGTTTGTTCTTCAGGTTTGGCTGAGAAATCGCTCGGTAATTGCGGTCACAACGCCAAAAAATATTCCAATTAGCTCCATAATATCGACAAAACATGGCAATTTTTCTCAGGCTTTCGCCTGCAACATCAGTTCTGTTATACTCACAGACTCACAATATCTTTACAGTTTTGGAAACGTTAGAGTGTTTTCTATCCAAAGCTGTCAATTATATGCATATTCTAGCATCTTTTCCAGACAAAATATCCCGTTTAAAACGGGGACGTTTTTTTTCCCAAAAATGAAATACTGCCCCCTAATACCAAGAGGCTTTTAAGGTAATCAGAAATATTTAGGACTACTTATTCCTTGACACCCATTCTGAAACTAACTGCAGCTCTATGTTAAGTGTTGCAGTCATTTCAGTCGCTGTAGTAGCTGACGTGTACGGTGTTGAGTCATCTGCATACATAGACTTACTGGCTTTACTCAATGTCATTGGCATGTTGTTGGTAAAGATTGAAAAAAGTAGGTTGCCAAACAGCTGCCCTGGGGAATTCCTGATTCAAACTTGATTTTGTAGCTCTGGGGCAGCAGGTAGCCTAGTGGTTATAGCAGTAGGCCAGTAACCGAAAGATTGCTGGATCGAATCCCCGAGTTGACAAGGTAAAAACTCTGTCGTTCTGCCCCTGAACAAGGCAGTCCTAGGCCGTCATTGAAAAAAATAATTTGTTCTTAACTGACTTGCCTAGTTAAATAAAGGTTACATTTTAAAAGAAAAACTCTTTATCCACAATATAGCAGGGGGTGTAAAGCCATTTTATCATCAATGTCTCTCAGCCAATCAGTCATTTGTAAGTGCTGTGCTGTTGAATGAACTTCCCTATAGCTAAAAGTCTATATTTGTTTACTGTAAAATAGCATTGTATCTGGTCAAATATTTTTTTCCCCAAAATTGTAAGGTTGGTAACAGGCTGATGGTCAGCTATTTAAGCCAGTAAAGGGAGCTTTACTATTCTTGGGTAGTGGAAGACTTTAGCTTCCCTCCAGGCCTGAGGGCACACACTTTCTAGTAGGCTTAAATTAAAGACAAGGCAAATAGGAATGGCAATATCGGCCGCTATTATCCTCAATTTTCCATCCACGTTGTCAGACACCAGTGACTTGTCATTGTTGATTTTATTTGCGCAAAATTTCATTGAAGATGCTCCAAAAATTTTACTATCATTCTTCATGTAATTTATCTTTGTTTCATTGTGTACTTTCTTCTTTTTATTCAGTTTAGTCAAATGATGTCTCAATTTGCAATAGGTTTGCCAATCAGTTATTCAGCCAGACCTATTTGCATCTCTTTTCCCTCCCTCTTTATCATACCATTTTTTAATTGCTCATCAATTCACGTGGATTTAACAGTTTTTACAAGGGCAATTTCTGGTTGCTCATCATTACACACCACATCATTCTCACTACCCGGTAGGTTGATTGATAACCTGAACCAGGTTGCCGGCACTGGTTACAGTTTGAAGCTTTCTCTTGAGTAGGCAGCCCTGATCACAGCTTTCCTCCAGTATTAGTTAATTAATTACCAAAGTCTTGAGTTTAGTTGCCTGTTCTACAGTCTTGTAAAGATAGGGGTGTTGACTGGGACAGGCAATGTAACATCCATAATGTTTTAAGGAAAAGTTTTTGTAAAACAAGCACCTTACATTGGATCATTGAAACTTTCTCTCCAAAGCTAACTTCATCAAGGTTTATATGGTCTATTGATTTCTCTCTTTTCATTGGCAGAATCCTTTTTCAGTGTTATGATATTCATAACATCCATTTCCACCAGTCTATCTTCCTGTCAACTAACAGAACTCTGCTGGTTGTCCTGGTAACAGATACCAGTCTATCTTCCTGTCAACTAACACAACTCTGCTGGTTGTCCTGGTAACAGATACCAGTGGGCAGATCTATTGTATTTGTTCCAACTAAACTACAGCACTTACTTTGGTGTGTCAAATCTGATCCTTTCTTCTCTTCTCCTCCTCTCACAGTTCCACTCAGCCCCGTTGTTTTCCTGCAGTCCACCAGCAGCACAGACAACCTCTTCATACCAGCAGTAAGGTGCTACCAGGAGAGGCACGATACAGGGACTCCGGGAGGGAGGAAGGGCTAGTGTTGTCCTGGTAACCATAAAGAGGGGACACAGACGCACATCATTATGGATGCTGATGTCACTGTTGTCATAAAGTGGTTTACAGAAACCCAGCCCCCAAGCAAGAGAAAGCTGTTTGCTTGTCCAGACCAAGCTGTACCATCTGGTGTTCTGATCTGGAGAGACTCTTCTCTGCCTCGTCAGCATCAGGATGTTGTTGAAGCTCCCCAGAGGATCCACCATAGTCATGTCTCTCTCCTGTGTTAATGAGAACATCAAAATGAGTAGTAAACTTATAACCGTCTAATAAAATCATAGGGTCTTACAAGAGGCATGAATATGTCCCTTTGATATTTTAAGTAGAGATTATGCTTCAATATTGAATTTTAAAAGCCTGTTATATTAGATGAGGGGAACTTTAATATAGACCACATGGAGAATTCAATACATCTCATTGAAAAGTCCCTAAAATATATGAACCAATTGCAGATCGAACCTTTAACAATTTATATAGAACTGAACAACATATTCAAGTGTAGAACTTCAGTAGAATGCCACTTTAAAACCACACATTAGTTCAACAACGGCATAGTTTGTGTCCCTGTTGAAGACAGTACTCACTGGTGTTAATCTGATATTCTGTCTCCTCTTTCACTCCCAAAACGTCTTCCTCCTTCACCTTTATTGAGATAGCATCCTCTTCCTCTCTAAACGGTTCTTTCTCTTCTATCACTATAACAGCCTCCTCTTCCTCCTTTTTCATTCTGAAATGTTCTTTCACTATAACAGCATCTTCTTCCTTCACTATAACAGTCTCCTCTTCCTCCTTTTTCATTCTAAAAGGTTCTTTCTCTTTCACTGTAACATCCTCCTCTTCTTCAATGTTCAGCGCCAGAGCTTCTTTCTCCAAACAGCAGACCTCCTCTTCTATAGCAGGGATGAGTACTTTAATGAACTCATGGTCAGGGATGTTAGCTAGCTAGTTAGCATTAGCGACTAGCCTAGTGCTAGGCTCAGCATCAATCTTTAACAAGTTTGCAAATTCGGTTACAGTTAACCAGTTAATACGTCAACAGAACTGTGTTTAAAACACTGAGATTAGATCATGTACATTAAGATGGTCTAAAGCGTCAATCTTTCACTTTTATGTTGGCTAGCAAGCTACAGAGGTGGTTGAAAGAGTTTGTGCCTGGTTGTTCCTGAAGAAGCGTCCGTCCAGTCCATGATACGTCACGGAAGAAGCATCACCTGAAAGACGATCATCGCCATCTGCTGGCTGGAGTGGGTAACGCAGTTTGGAAACAATACACTACACTTTTGTATTGGAAAGAACGTACCGTAATTTCCGGACTATAAGCCGCTACTTTATTCCCACACTTTGAACCTCGTGGTTTATACAATGACGCGGCAAATTTATGGATTTTTCCCGATTTCACAAGATTCATGCCGCCAAAAAAACTGAGCACCGTCACATAATGTGACGTAAATCGAGCGCGCTCAAACTTCCCATCATTCTGATTACGGTAGTAATTTTGTCACCCTCTTCATGGCAAAGACACCAAGAAATGCATATGATGCAGCTTTCAAGTTGAAGGCGATCGATCTGGCTGTTGGAAAAGGAAATAGAGCTGCTGCATGGGAGCTTGGCCTTAATGAGTCGATGATAAGACGTTGGAAACAGCAGCGTGAGGAACTGACTCAGTGCAAAAAGACAACAAAGGCTTTCAGAGGGAAGAAAAGCAGATGGCCCAAAGTATTTGCAGCCACTCGACATCAGTGTAAATCGCTGTTTTGTTCCGTTTAAGAAATGTTTTTCAACAGAATCTTCGGAATGAATACACCCCTGATCATGTGTAAACACAGTTCACTTTTTCATTACAGCCAAGTTGTAGTCCTTCTCTCCTCCTCTCACCTATTCCCTTCGCTCCTGGACTTCAATGCATAACACATCAGCTGTATGTGACCAGGTGAAAAAAAAACTTTTCCAAAAGCTCGTAGGTTTGTATTGAAGTCAAAATACTCAGAGGAGAAACGGAAACTCGCTGTGCTCCAGGCTACACCATGGTGCTACCCTACAGAATGCTGCTGAGGCTACTGTAGACCTTCATGTTTTCATCAATTATTCGGTGACGTGATTATATTTAGTCGCCTTCCTCCTCTGAGGAGCCTCCCCTTCCTCCTCTGAGGAGCCTCCACTGCACCCAAAGGACACCTAGCCAACTTGACAATTGTGGGAAGCATTGGAGTCAACATGGGCCAGCATCCCTGTGGAATGCTTTCGACACCTTGTGGAGTCCATGCCCCGACGAATTGAGGCTATTCTGAGGGGAAAAGGGGAGGGTCCAACTCCATATTAGGAAGGTGTTCGAAATGTTTGGTATAATCAGTGGATACATCTGCCATTTAGCAGACACTTTTATCCAAAGGGATTTGCAGTCATGTTTGCAAACACTTTACCTATGGGTGGTCCCAGGAATCAAACCCACTACCCTGGTTTAACAAGCACTATACTCCACCAACTGAGATACAGGACCACAAGGAATGATCAAGGAATGACGCAGATAAACACACACAGCCTGAGTTTGAAAAATATAATTGAATCAAAGACCGTAACTTTGAAACTGACATACTCTATATTAGATGTAGTCCGATTCATCTGAATGGCCGATTAATTAGGGCCGATCTCATTTTTGGTATTTTTGGGCGGCGATTTTGCAGATTTTTTTTTTACACCTTTATTGAATCTTTATTTAACTCGGCAAGTCAGTTAAGAACGCATTCTTATTTTCAATGACGGCCTTGGAACGGTGGGTTAACTGCCTTGTCCAGGGGCAGAATGCTAGATTTTCACCTTGTCAGCTCGGGGGAAACTGCCTTGCAACCTTACAGTTAACTTGTCCAACTCTCTAACCACCTGCCTCTCATTGCACTCCACGAGGAGCCTGCCTGTTAAGCGAATGCAGTAGAAGCCAAGTTAACACCATCCAGTCCCTTCAGCTCCATTCAACCCCTCCCATCTGTCTCTAAACACCATCCAGCCCCACCCTTCAGCTCCATTCAACCCCTCCCATCTGTCTCTAAACACCATCCAGCCCCACCCTTCAGCTCCATTCAACCCCTCCCATCTGTCTCTTAACACCATCCAGTCCCTTCAGCTCCATTCAACCCCTCCCATCTGTCTCTTAACATCCATATGGGATTTATATTTGCCATATATATTTTAACTGTGCTGCGATGCTTCACAAAAGTACTAAACTTTTCGATTCTCATAGTTTCTACAGATTGTAAATTAAAGATAAACATTTTTGTTAAAATAATTATAATATTATGGATTGATTGAATAGGACTTTTCAAATGACCCAGTATTGCCATCTGCAGCGTTAGTTCTAGGTAAATGTTGCAATTCTTCAGCGATTCCTGGACCTGTGACCAACAATGAGCTACATATGGACAGTACCAAAATAAATGTCCTAATGACTGCCTCCTCGCAGCAAAATCTGCAGAGCTGGGAAGATTGTATCCCCATATATAACATTATATTGGTTGCAAGAATTTTGTATAATAATTGAAGCTTTGAATCCGGCGTCATTTTGCGTGTCAATTCATAAACCATGTGCCATGGAATCAGTACAATGAAAATCTCTTGCCAACTATTTTGAAATTTATTTGGCACAGCTGTCAGTTGTTTGGTCCTTAAATGGAACTGGTAAACATTTCTATTTATCACAATTTGGTCCACAATGCAGGGCCGACAAGTTCCTGTTCTACAGTCTTGTAAAGATAGGGGGGTTGACTGGGACAGGCAATGTAACATCCATCATGTTTTATGGAAAAGATTTTTGTAAAACAAGCACCTTACATCAGATCCTCTTGAAACTTTCTCTCCAAATCTGACTTTCATCAAGGTTTTATATGGTCTATTGGTTTCTCTCTAAATCTAACTTTCATCAAGGTTTTATATGGTCTATTGGTTTCTCTCTAAAACAAACTTACATCAAGGTTTTACATGTCAACTAACAGAACTGTCTACTGTGGTGGAAATATACCAGTCTATCTTCCTGTCAACAAACAGAAATCTGCTGGTTGTCCTGGTAACAGATACCAGTCTATCTTCCTGTCAACAAACAGACTCTGCTGGTTGTCCGGGTAACAGATACCAGTCTATCTTCCTGTCAACTAACAGAACTCTGCTGGTTGTCCGGGTAACAGATACCAGTCTATCTTCCTGTCACCAAACAGAACTCTGCTGGTTGTCCTGGTAACAGATACCAGTGGGCAGATCTATTGTATTTGTTCCAACTAAACTACAGCACTTACTTTGGTGTGTCAAATCTGATCCTTTCTTCTCTTCTCCTCCTCTCACAGTTCCACTCAGCCCCGTTGTTTTCCTGCAGTCCACCAGCAGCACAGACAACCTCTTCATACCCAGCAGTAAGGTGCTACCAGGAGAGGCACGATACAGGGACTCCGGGAGGGAGGAAGGGCTAGTGTTGTCCTGGTAACCATAAAGAGGGGACACAGACGCACATCATTATGGATGCTGATGTCACTGTTGTCATAAAGTGCTTTACAGAAACCCAGCCCCCAAGCAAGAGAAAGCTGTTTGCTTGTCCAGACCAAGCTGTACCATCTGGTGTTCTGATCTGGAGAGACTCTTCTCTGCCTCGTCAGCATCAGGATGTTGTTGAAGCTCCCCAGAGGATCCACCATAGTCATGTCTCTCTCCTGTGTTAATGAGAACATCAAAATGAGTAGTAAACTTATAACCGTCTAATAAAATCATAGGGTCTTACAAGAGGCATGAATATGTCCCTTTGATATTTTAAGTAGAGATTATGCTTCAATATTGAATTTTAAAAGCCTGTTATATTAGATGAGGGGAACTTTAATATAGACCACATGGAGAATTCAATACATCTCATTGAAAAGTCCCTAAAATATATGAACCAATTGCAGATCGACCCTTTAACAATTTATATAGAACTGAACAACATATTCAAGTGTAGAACTTCAGTAGAATGCCACTTTAAAACCACACATTAGTTCAACAACGGCATAGTTTGTGTCCCTGTTGAAGACAGTACTCACTGGTGTTAATCTGATATTCTGTCTCCTCTTTCACTCCCAAAACGTCTTCCTCCTTCACCTTTATTGAGATAGCATCCTCTTCCTCTCTAAACGGTTCTTTCTCTTCTTTCACTATAACAGCCTCCTCTTCCTCCCTTTTCATTCTGAAATGTTCTTTCACTATAACAGCATCTTCTTCCTTCACTATAACAGTCTCCTCTTCCTCCTTTTTCATTCTGAAATGTTCTTTCACTATAACAGCATCTTCTTCCTTCATTATAACAGTCTCCTCTTCCTCCTTTTTCATTCTGAAATGTTCTTTCACTATAACAGCATCTTCTTCCTTCACTATAACAGTCTCCTCTTCCTCCTTTTTCATTCTAAAAGGTTCTTTCTCTTTCACTGTAACATCCTCCTCTTCTTCAATGTTCAGCGCCAGAACTTCTTTCTCCAAACAGCAGACCTCCTCTTCTATAGCAGGGGATGAGTACTTTAATGAACTCATGGTCAGGGATGTTAGCTAGCTAGTTAGCATTAGCGACTAGCCTAGTGCTAGGCTCAGCATCAATCTTTAACAAGTTTGCAAATTAGGTTACAGTTAACCAGTTAATACGTCAACAGAACTGTGTTTAAAACACTGATATTAGATCATGTACATTAAGATGGTCTAAAGCGTTAATCTTTCACTTTTTTGTTGGCTAGCAAGCCACCGAGGTGGTTGATAGAGTAGCCACGTTGTTGTTCCTGAAGAAGCGTCCCGTCCAGTCCATTATACGTCACACAAGAAGCATCTCCTGAAAGACGTACATCGCCAGCTGCTGGCTGGAGTGGGTAACGCAGTTTGGAAACAATAGTTACTACACTTTTTGTATTGGAAAGAACGTCATAATTATTTAATAATAAGCTGATACATTTTCTCTTCCAAATAATACGTTCCTGTACACAGACGTAGAAGCTCAATATGAATATGTAGATGATTTATAAATACTTTTATGAATAGGTAGTGTGTTGATATACATTTTCTCTGTTAATTTTTCACATTCTTTTTTTATCTACATGTGACCATACTATTCCCTTAAAGCCACGCTCTATAAGATACAAATCATCCTGTAAACAACAGAACAAATGCATCACATGCAAATAGCACTTGGTTATCTGTAGTGCTATACACTGGGTAGACAAAACATTAAGAACAGCTGCTCCTTCCATGACTTAGAAAGACTAGGTGAATCCAGGCTAAAGCTATGATCCCTTACTGATGTCACTAGTTAAATCCACTTCAATCTGTGTAGATGAAGGGGGGAGACAGGTTAAATAACAATTTTTAAGCCTTGAGCCATGAGACATGGATTGTGCATGTGTGCCATTTAGAGAGTTAATGGGGAAGACAAAATATTTAAGTTACTTTGCACGGGGTATGGTAGTAGGTGCCAGGCGCACCGGTTTGTGTCAAGAACTGCAACGCTGCTGGGTTTTTCAGCTCAACAGTTTCCCATGTGTACCAAGAGTGGTCCACCACCCAAACAGTGGAGGTCAGTGCCGTTTAAGATGAGGCAGGACGATTGTTTTTTTCATGAGCATGGCCTTAATTCTATTACAGCATATTGGACGACTGTCATTCATATTTCACTCACCCTGTTCAATGTAACAGCAACAAGTTTAGGCTACTACATGATACTCTAAATGTCCCTATACCCATCATGAGGTAGCAACCTAGCCTATGAATGAAAGTTTAGAATGTAGGTTCACACAGGTCGAGAGAAAATTTTGCGATGACAGACAGTGCCACATGGACAGACAGTGACACATTCAATACTGCCTTGCACACTCTCGCCTGCATCTAGCTGAAATAGAGATATTACTGGACAAATTCAGGCATGTTTATCCCCGTTTTGTTCCATTTAAGAAACGTTTGTCAACAGAATCGGCGGAATGAATACACCCCTGATCATGCATAAACACAGTTCACTTTCATTACAGACACGTTGTATTCCTTCTTGCATCTATGTGCTCTCCTCTTATCACCTTCTCCCTTTGTTTCTGTACTTCAATGCATAACACATCAGCTGTATGTCACCAGGAGAAAAAACCTTTCCAAGCCAAACCATTTCATAACTGCTACACACAGCTTACATTGTTGTCAACTGTGTAACTGTGTAAGTCTATGGAAGCCTTGAGAACCATAATCCTCCTAGGTTTTGTATTGAGGTCAATGTACCCAGAGGAGGATGCAAAATAGTATGTTTTAATAAATTATTTGGTTACGTGATTATATTTAGTATAGTTTTATCTAAAAAGGACAACTTTTAAATATTTTACCATTTTTATTTTTCTGAAAATAACTGAGGACGATGGTTCTCCCCTTCCTCCTCTGATGAGACCCCACTGCAACCAAAGGACACCCAGCCAATTTGACACATTTGTGGGAAGCATTGGAGTCAATATGGGCCAGCATCCCTGTGGAACGCTTTCGACACCTTGTAGAGTCCATGCCCCGACGAATTTAGGCTATTCTGAGGGAGAAAGGGGAGGGTCCAACTCCATATTAGGAAGGTGTTCCAAATGTTTGGTATAATCAGTGGATATATCTGCCATTTAGCAGACACTTTTATCCAAAGGGATTTGCAGTCATGTGTACAAACACTTTACATATGGGTGGTCCCAGGAATCAAACCCACTACCCTGGTTTAACAAGCACTATACTCCACCAACTGAGCTACAGGACCACAAGGAATGATCAAGGAATGACACAGATAAACACACACAGCCTGAGTTTCAGAAATATAATTGAATCAAAGACTGAAACATTGAAACTGACATCCTTCATATTTAGTTACAAATATTATTTGTCACATGCGCTGAATACAACAGGTGTAGATCTTAACGTGAAATGCTTACTGACAAGCCTATAACCAACAACGTAGATAAGAAAAATAAGGGTTAAGAAAATATTCCCAAAATAAAAAGTTTTTAAAAGTAGCTCAGTGCCGAGGGGTAGCTCAGGCCTGAGCTACCCCTCGGTCCTGAGCTTCCTCAGTAATGAGGCACCCCTCAGTCCAGGTGGGCCCTTTGTTAGGGTTACTAGGCCAAGGTCGGCGACGAGGGTCGCCACTCAAATGACGCTAAGAAAGCGGACTAAGACTATGGTAGAGTGGCGTCCACGTCCCGCCACAGTGGACAGACGCCCACCCAGACCCTCTCCTTAAGTCTATGGTTGCCTAGATTGGTTGCCTAGATTGGTTCTCAATCAGAGGATATATATCAGAGGAGGTACCAGTACAGTGTCAATGTGGAGGCTATATACAGGAGGTACTAGTACAGAGTCAATATACAGGAGGTACCAGTACCGAGTCAATGTGGAGACTATATACAGGGGGTACCAGTACAGAATCAATGTGGAGGCTATATACAGGAGGTACCAGTACCGAGTCAATGTGGAGGCTATATACAGGGGGTACCAGTACAGAGTGGAGGCTATACAAGGGATGTTTACATACACTTAGGTTGGAGTCATTAAAACTCGGTTTTCAACCACTCCACAAATGTCTTGTTGACAAACTATAGTATATGCAAGTCTAAACACCATGGGACCACACAGCCGTCATACCGCTCAGGAAGAAGACTTGTTCTGTCTCCTAGAGATCAACATACGTTGGTGCGAAAAGTGCAAACCAGTCCCAAACAACAGCAAAGGACCTTGTGAAGATGCTGGAGGAAACAGGTACAAAAATATCTATATCCATAGTAAAATGAGTCCTATATCAACATAACCTGAAAGGCCGCTCAGCAAGGAAGAAGCCACTGAAGAAGGGCCTTGGTTAGGGATGTATCCTTGTTTTGAATCCCAGCCACCGTAGGAGGCCTTTTGCCTTTTGGTTGGCCGCCGTTGTAAATAAGAATTTGTTCTTAACTGACTTGCCAAGTTAAATAAAGGTTCAATAATAAATAAATAAAATAAAGTACAGAGAGATAATTGATGAAAACCTGCTCCAGAGCACTCAGGACCTCAGACTGGGGCAAAGGTTCACCTTCCAACAGAACAACAACCCTAAGCACACAGACAAAGGACAACGCAGAAGTGGCTTCGGGACAAGTCTCTGAATGTCCTTGTGTGGCCCAGCCAGAGCCTGGACTTGAACCCGATCGAACATCTCTGGAGAGACCTGAAAATAGCTGTGCAGCGACGCTCCCCATCCAACCTGACAGAGGTTGAGAGGATCTGCAGAGAAGAATGGGAAAAGAATGGGGAAAAATACAGGTGTGCCAAGCTTGTTCCTGTTAAGACACCTGGCCAGCTGAGTGCAGGTGGGCTCTCCTGTCAACATGAGGCTCCTGTTGCAGCCCTCAATGGCACATTGACAGATTTTCCACCTAGTCCTCTCTGGGATTCAAACAAGGGATCTTTCAGTTACTGGCCCAACACTGTTAACCGCTAGGCTACCTGCAGCAGGAGCCCCATGTTGACAGGAGAGCCCACCTGCATTCAGCTGGTCAGGGGCAGTGGTGCCCTGTAAGTAACAAATGTATCACTATCAGAGGGGTGTATTATGACATCAGATAGAACTACTCAGACATTCCAAATATCACCTGATTATCAGAGGGGTGTATTATGACATCATATAGAACTACTCAGACATTCCAAATCAGGCTTCATCCATATCATGAAGGTGGATATTGATCCAACCATTTCAAAAGTAATGACTGGGCTGACGGAAACAGTTTATGCCTGAACATTTTTATAAATGGCGACAGACGATATGTTAGTTCGTTTGACATGGTGGGTTGTGTCAGTAAAAACGTTTTAGTGAGAAATGCCGATGGAAACTCCTTTATGTACAAATATTTATATATATATATATATCCCACTAAAACTTGAGAAACCATGTAGTTTATTAGGCTGCAGATGAAATAAGTTATGAACTTCACAGAGTGGTGAAACTACATGTGATGAGCTTGATGATCAATTCCAATACATTTTGAGGGTCTTAATCTGGTGACATGATGACCGATGCTTGGTTGCCATTTGACAAATAAAATATTTGCTCTCATCCATAATAATCTCATCAATCGGGTAACAATGTTTATTCAACCAGTGGGAGCTTTGTAAATGCCCCCAGGAAAGTAAAACAAAGAACTCTTCATTGAGACAATGATAAATAGCAATCCGTGGGAGAGTTGTGGTGTATATTATAAAATAAGGATCTGCTGGAGTCCAAGTCAAACCAAGACTCTTTATTTCTGAGCTCAGAGAGAATAACAAGTTACACAGTGCAGTGTAGACAGTCTGAATTCCTGAAGCATTGGGTGATGAGCAAATATCTTTATAGTTTCCTGTTCCTGGGCGGGACTTTATTCATACAAGGACACAGGTGTAAATTGGTTTGCAACACAGAATGATAGTCCCAAGAACAGGAGATTATAATAGGACAGTTTCACAAGGTTAGTCACATACTCAGTTATGTGGACACACATACAACTAACATTTTCCATTACACAGTCTGAACATTTTCATTTAATTAAATCATCAGTGGGCCAACAATGCAAATGTCAACAATGGAACAAATGCATCACATCCAAATATCACTTGATTATCTGTAGTGCTGGAGGAATGACACACCCAGATAAACACACACAAAGAGTTTAAAAAAAGGACAATTTAAACACATGGAACCTGATCTACTCTATATTCAAACTGACAGACTCCATATTCACTTCATGTTTTCTAATAAAAACAAACAAATATATGTTTGAGTATACCCTGTACCATTTAATTTCATATGGTAAAGACAGGTAAACACATTGTCAGTCAACAATATAAGACAACGGGAGCACTGTGTATGTTCTCTGATGAATTTGAAGTCAATGTGATGTGAAATATCAATATACACGCTAAGAGAAGTCATTTCTCTCCCCTGTGTGGTTACTCTAAAGACGTTTAAGTGACTGTTATGAGTAAAATGTTTTCCCACAGTCTGGCCTTTTGTAAGCATTCTCCGCTGTGTGCAGTCTCATGTGTTCTTTCAGGCTTCCTAAATGGGCAAAAGCTTTGCACCCTGGGAGGAGTGGAAAGGCTTCTCCCCTGTGTGTATTCTCTCGTGTCGTTTCAGCCCCCCTGAACGGTTGAAACACTTTCCACACTGGGAGCAGTGGTAAGGCTTCTCACCTGTGTGTATTCTCTCATGATGTTTCAGGTTCCCTAAATTGTTAAAACTCTTTCCACACTGGGAGCAGTGATAAGGCTTCTCCCCTGTGTGTATTCTCTCATGTCGTTTCAGCTCCTTTGACCGGATGAAACACTTTCCACACTGGGAGCAGTGGTAAGGCCTCTCCCCTGTGTGTATTCTCTCATGTTGTTTCAGGTTCCCTAAATTGTTAAAACTCTTTCCACACTGGGAGCAGTGGCAAGGCTTCTCCCCTGTGTGTATTCTCTCATGTTGTTTCAGGGTCCCTAAATTGTTAAAACTCTTTCCACACTGGGAGCAGTGGTAAGGCTTCTCCCCTGTGTGTATTCTCTCGTGAACTTTCAGGTTTGATTTCTCATTAAAACCCTTTCCACACTGGGAGCAGTGGTAAGGCTTCTCCCCTGTGTGTATTCTCTCGTGTCGTTTCAGTTTCCCTAAACCGATAAAACTCTTTCCACATTGGGAGCAGTGATAAGGCTTCTCCCCTGTGTGTATTCTCTCGTGCAGTTTCAGATGCCCAGGCCGGTTGAAACACTTTCCACACTGGGAGCAGTGGTAAGGCTTCTCCCCTGTGTGTATTCTCTCATGAGCTTTCAGGTGTGCTTTCTGGTTAAAACTCTTTCCACACTGGGAGCAGTGGTAAGTCTTCTCCCCTGTGTGTATTTTCTCATGTTGTTTCACGTCCCATAACCGGTTACAACCCTTTCCACAGTGGGAGCACTGGTGTCGTCTTGCTGGTTTGGACGTCCCTGGCTCTGGTTCCTCTGAGTCTGGTCTTTCTCCTGCCAAAGACAAGTGTTTAAAAAAAAAAAATAGGGACCCGAATGAAACCACATGATAAAACAACCTTGCTACGAGAGTAACTCCTAATCAGATCTCTCAATAACCTGAGGCCAGTTTTAACAACCTTAGTGTGATTTTAAAACAAATGTAGAGCTTCCTGGTAATTACTGCTATGTTTACATTACTTATTTTATTCATCGTTGCTGGATTCCTATCAAGCATGTGGTTCTAAATACAGTATATCACAAAAGTGAGTACACCCCTCACATTTTTGTAAATATTTGAGTATATCTTTTCATGTGACAACACTGAAGAAATGACACTTTGCAACAATGTAAATTAGTGAGTGTACAGCTTGTTTAACAGTGTAAATTTGCTGTCCCCTCAAAATAACTCAACACACAGCCATTAATGTCTAAACTGCTGGCAACAAAAGTGAGTACACCCCTAAGTGAGAATGTCCAAATTGGGCCCAAAGTGTCAATATTTTGTGTGGCCACCATCATTTTACAGCACTGCCTTAACCCTCCTGGCAATGGAGTTCACCAGGGCTTGGAATTCTGCCCCTCCGAAGGGAGGGGATCATGCTCTGCTTCAGTATGTCACAGTACATGTTGGCATTCATGCTTCCCTCAATGAACTGCAGCTCCCCAGTGCCGGCAGCACTCATGCAGCCCCAGACCATGACACTCCCACCACCATGCTTGACTGTAGGCAAGACACACGTCTTTGTACTCCTCACCTGGTTGCCGCCACACACGCTTGACACCATCTGAACCAAATAAGTTTATTGGTCGCATCAGACCACAGGACATGGTTCCAGTAATCCATGTCCTTAGTCTGCTTGTCTTCAGCAAACTGTTTGCGGACTTTCTTATGCATCATCTTTAGAAGAGGCTTCCTTCTGGGACGACAGCCATGCAGACCAATTTGATGCAGTGTACGGCGTATGGTCCGGAGCACTGACAGGCTGACCCACCACCCCTTCAACCTCTGCAGCAATGCTGGCAGCACTCATACGTCTATTTCCCAAAGACAACCTCTGGATGTGACGCTGAGCACGTGCACTCAACTTCTTTGGTCGACCATGGCGAGGCCTGTTCTGAGTGGAACCTGTCCAGTTAAACCACTGTATGGTCTTGGCCACCGTGCTGCAGCTCAGTTTCAGGGTCTTGGCAATCTTCTTATAGCCCAGGCCATCTTTATGTAGAGCAACAATTATTTTTCTCAGATCCTCAGAGAGTTCTCTGCCATGAGGTTCCATGTTGAACTTCCAGTGACCAGTTAGTATGAGGGAGTGTGAGAGCGATGACACCAAATTTAACACACCTGCTCCCCATTCACACCTGAGCCCTTGTAACACTAACGAGTCACATGACACCGGGGAGGGAAAATGGCTTAATTGGGCCCAATTTGGACATTTTCACTTAGGGGTGTACTCACTTTTGTTGCCAGCGGTTTAGACATTAATGGCTGTGTTGAGTTATTTTGAAGGGACAGCAAATGTACACTGTTATACAAGCTGTACACTCACTACTTTACATTGTAGAAAAGTGTAATTTCTTCAGTGTTGTCACTAAAAGATATACTCAAAAATTTACTAAAAATGTGAGGGGTGTACTCACCTTTGTGATATACTGTCTATAACTTTCATAGCTGTATGATACAGAATGTGACCTACACACTTCCTTCGCTGATGTCATATAAATGTACAAGCAAGTCTCTTCTTCTTATTGGTGTCCTTGCCACCCATTCTGAAACTAACTGCAGCTCTATGTTAAGATTTGCAGTCATTTCAGTCGCTTTAGTAGCTGACGTGTACAGTGTTGTGTCATCCGCATACATAGACTCACTGGCTTTACTCAAATGTCGTTGGCATGCTGTTGGTAAAGATTGAAAAAAAGAAGGTGCCAAACAGCTGCCCTGGGGAATTCCTGATTCTACCATGATTTTGTTGTACAGGCTCCCATTAAAGAACACTGTGCTGTTAGACAGGTAGCTCTGGGGTGGCAGGTAGCCTAGCGGTTAGAGCGGTAGGCCAGTAACCGAGAGATTGCTGGATCAAATCTCTGAGCTGCAAAGGTAAAACTCTGTCGTTCTGCCCCTGAACAAGGCAGTCCTAGGCCGTCCTTGAAAAAAAGAATTTGTTCTTAACTGACTTGCCTAGTTACATAAAGGTTACATTTAAAAAAATAACTCTTTATCCACAATATAGCAGGGGGTGTAAAAGCCCCAACAATATTTGTATCATCAATTTCTCTCAGCCAATCAGTCATTTGTAAGTGCTGTGCTTGTTGAATGAACTTCCCTATAAGCTGAATGTCTATATTTGTTTACTGTAAAATAGCATTGTATCTGGCCAAACACCATTTTTTACATTTTCATGTAAGGGTTAGTAACAGGCTGATTGGTCGGCTATTTAAGCCAGTAAAGGGAGCTTTACTATTCTTGGGGAGTGGAATGACTTTAGCTTCCCTCCAAGCCTGAAGGAACACACTTTCTAGTTGGCTTAAATTGAAGATAATGCGAATAGAACTGGCAATATCAGCTGCTATTATCCTCAATCATTTTCCATCCACGTAGTCAGACACCATGACATTGTTGATTTTTTACCCAAAATTTAATTGAAGGTGTTCCAAAGCTTTTTACAATCATTATTCATGTCATTTATCTTTGTTTAATAGTGTAGTTTCTTCTTTTTATTCAGTTTAGTCACATGATTTCTCAATTTGCAATAGGTTTGCCAATCAGTTATTCAGCCAGACCTATATGCCATCTCTTTTGCCTCCCTCTTCATCATACCATTTTTAAATTCCTCATCAATCCACGTGGATTTAACAGTTTTTACAGTCATTTTCTTAATGGGTGCTTGCTTATTAGTAACTGGGATAAGCAATTTCATAAACGTGTCAAGGGCAGAGTCTGGTTGCTCGTCATTACACACCACGGACCAACAAATATTGTTTCCATTGTTGGAATCGGCTAAACTTGGAACATGGAGACATTAAAGAAGTGATAGGAAGTGAAAGAGACTGGGTGTTATGTCAGAAGTTAATGGTTCTCTGAAGAAAGACAGGTGGTTTTGGAATGTGTTGGGTGGACGAGAGGAGAGCAAAGTGTTAAACAGGGGAGACAGATGAATATCTGTGGATTAGATGAAGGAGAGGTTGAGGTCAGGACAGATTCTCATCAGGGAGATAAAGGTCTGGTATCCTGTTACCCTCTTTACTCTCTTCCTGTGGAACCATAAGATGTAAGGATTGGAGAGAAGGAGGAGTGTCTTAAGTGGGATATATGTCTGGATGGAACAAATGTTGGGTTGTCTGAATTACAGATGTACAGAACATTTGGGAGTAATTCAACTTGGTTAAAGCTTCTCTAGTGTTCGTGAGTTATTTACTGTGAAAAAAAAGAACCTAATAACATCAACAACATAGGAATCACCACAAACAATTGTATGATCTCTTATATAGAACATTAGGCCCGGCCTTTTGGAACTTTGGTTTTCCTAGATATGACTACTATATTGTGATCACAACATCCGATGTATCTGAAGACTGCTTTCAAACAAATTTCTGCAGCAATAGTAAAGATATGATCAAAATATGTTGATTCAATTCCTCTACTGTTTGTAATTACCCTGGTAGGTTGATTGATAACCTGAACCAGGTTGCCAGCACTGGTTACAGTTTGAAGCTTTCTCTTGAGTAGGCAGCCTGATCACAGCTTTCCTCCAGTATTAGTTAATTAATTAACAGTGTCTTGAGTTTAGTATGGCTGTTCTACAGTCTAGTAAAGACAGGGGGGGTTGACTGGGACAGGCAATGTAACATCCATAATGTTTTAAGAAAAAGTTTTTGTAAAACAAGCACCTTACATTGGGTCATCTTGAAACTTTCTCTCCAAAGCTGACTTTCATCAAGGTTTTATATGGTCTACTGCTTTATCTCTTTTCATTGGCAGAATCCTTTTTCAGTGTTATGATATTCATAACATCCATATCCACCAGTCTATCTTCCTGACAACGAACAGAACAGTGCTGGTTGTCCTGGTAACAGATACCAATGAATTGATCTATTTATTTGTTCAAACTGAACTACAGCACTTACTTTGAGTCAAATCTGATCCTTTCTGCTCTTCTCCTCCTCCCACAGTTCCACTCAGCCCCATTGTTTTCCTGCAGTCCACCAGCAGCACAGACAACCTCTTCATACCCAGCAGTAAGGTGCTAACAGGAGAGGCATGACACAGGGACTCCGGGAGGGTGGAAGGGCTAGCGTTGTCCTGGTAACCATAAAGAGGGGACACAGACGCACATCATTATGGATGCTGATGTCACTGTTGTCATAAAGTGCTCTACAGAAACCCAGCCCAGACCCCAATAGAGAAAGCTGTATGCTAGACCAGACCAAGCTGTACCATCTGGTGTTCTGATCTGGAGAGACTCTTCTCTTCCTCGTCAGCATCAGGATGTTGTTGAGGCTTCCCAGAGGATCCACAATAGTCATGTGTCTCTCCTGTGTGAATGAGAACATCAAACAGATGGTAAACTTATGACCATCTATTGCAATCATAGAGTCTTACAAGAGGCATGCATATGTCTAAAATGGCCACTTTTATCATGATTTCCTAAAATATTGTTTGTGATGCAAATGTAAAAGGGTCGTTCCACAAAATGGGTGGCTTTTGTTATTTTAAGTAGAAAATATGCACCAATATAGAATTTTAAAAGCCTGTTATATTAGATGAGGGGAACCTTAATGTAGACCACATGGAGAATTCAATACATCGAATTTAAAAGTCCCTAAAATATATGAACCAATGGCAGATCGACCCTTTAACAATTCCTACAGTACTGAACAACATATTCAAGTGTAGAACTTCAGTAGAATAACACTTTAAAACCGCACATTAGTTCAACAACGGCATAGTTTGTGTCCCTGTTGAAGACGGTACTCACTGGTGTTAATCTGATATTCTGTCTCCTCTTTCACTCCAAAAACATCTTCCTCCTTCACCTTTATTGAGATAGCATCCTCTTCCTCTCTAAACGGTTATTTCTCTTCTATCACTATAACAGCCTCCTCTTCCTCCTTTTTCATTCTGAAATGTTCTTTCACTATAACAGCATCTTCTTCCTTCACTATAACAGTCTCATCTTCCTCCTTTTTCATTCTAAAAGGTTCTTTCTCTTCTTTGACTGTAACCTCATCCTCTTCTTCAATGTTCAGCGCCAGAGCTTCTTTCTGCAAACAGCAGACCTCCTCTTCTATAGCAGGGATGAGTAGTTTAATGAACTCATGGTCAGGGATGTTAGCTAGATAGTTAGCTAGCATTAGCGACTAGCCTAGTGCTAGGCTCAGCATCAATCTTTAACAAGTTTGCAAATATTAACTAGTTAATACGTCAACAGAACTGTGTTTAAAACACTGATATTAGATCATGTACATTAAGATGGTCTAAAGCGTCAATCTTTCACTTTTATGTTGGCTAGCAAGCTACCGACGTGGTTGAAAGAGTAGCCACGTTGTTGTTCCTGAAGAAGCGTCCGTCCAGTCCATTATACGTCACGGAAGAATCATCACCTGAAAGACGCTCATCGCCATCTGCTGGCTGGAGTGGGTAACGCAATTTGGAAACAGTATACTTATTGTATTGGAAAGAACGTCATAATAACTTAACAATGAGCTGATATATTTTCTCTTACGTCTTACAAATAATACGTTCCTGTACACAGACGTAGAAGCTCAATATGAATATGTAGATGATTAATAAATACTTATATGAATAGGTAGTGTGTTGATATACATTTTCTCTGTTCATTTTTCACAATCGTTTTTATCTTCACGTGACCATACTATTACCTTATAGCCACGCTCTATAAGATACAAATCATCCTGTAAACAACAGAACAAATGCATCACATGCAAATAGCACTTGGTTATCTGTAGTGCTATACACTGGGTAGACAAAACATTAAGAACAGCTGCTCCTTCCATGACTTAGAAAGACTAGGTGAATCCAGGCTAAAGCTATGATCCCTTACTGATGTCACTAGTTAAATCCACTTCAATCCATGTAGATGAAGGGGGGAGACAGGTTAAATAAGGATTTTTAAGCCTTGAGACATGGATTGTGCATGTGTGCCATTTAGAGAGTTAATGGGGAAGTCAAAATATTTAAGTTACTTTGCACAGGGTATGGTAGTAGGTGCCAGGCGCACCGGTTTGTGTCAAGAACTGCAACACTGCTGGGTATTTCAGCTCAACAGTTTCCCATGTGTACCAAGAGTGGTCCACCACCCAAACAGTGGTGGTTTGTGCCGTTTAAGATGAGGCAGGACTATTTGTTTTTCCATGAGCATGGCCTTAATTCTATTACAGCATATTGGACGACTGTCATTCATATTTCACTCACCCTGTTCAATGTAACAGCAACAAGTTTAGGCTACTACATGATACTCTAAATGTCCCTATACCCATCATGAGGTAGCAACCTAGCCTATGAATGAAAGTTTAGAATGTAGGTTCACACAGGTCGAGAGAAAATTTTGCGATGACAGACAGTGACACATTCAATACTGCCTTGCACACTCTCGCCTGCATCTAGCTGAAATAGAGATATCACTGGACAAATTCAGGCATGTTTATCCCCGTTTTGTTCCATTTAAACGTTTGTCAACAGAATCGGCGGAATGAATACACCCCTGATCATGCATAAACACAGTTCACTTTCATTACAGACACGTTGTATTCCTTCTTGCATCTATGTGCTCTCCTCTTATCACCTTCTCCCTTTGTTTCTGTACTTCAATGCACAACACATCAGTTGTATGTGACCAGGAGAAAAAACCTTTCCAAGCCAAACCATTTCATAACTGCTACACACAGCTTACATTGTTGTCACCATATTAGCTAAAATAACATCATAGTCAACAGAGCTAATAGAACTAACTCGTTAGTAAACCTGCTACAATCATGTAGTAACTTTACAGTGTACAGTCAGTAAGCAGTTTAGCACTTACCTTGGCGGGTCCCAGTGGCAATAAATTAGTAATTAGCAATGTGGAGACTATGTACAGGGGGTACCAGTACAGAGTCAATGTGGAGGCTATATACAGGAGATACCAGTACAGAGTCAATGTGGAGGCTATATACAGGGGGTACCAGTACAAAGTCAATGTGGAGTCTATATACAGGGGGTACCAGTACAGAGTCAATGTGGAGGCTATATACAGGGGGTACCGGTACAGAGTCAATGTGGAGGCTATATACAGGGGGTACAAGTACAGAGTTAATGTGGAGGCTATATACAGGGGGTACCAGTACAGAGTCAATGTGGAGGCTATATACAGGGGGTACCAGTACAGAGTTAATGTGGAGGCTATATACAGGAGATACCAGTACAGAGTCAATGTGGAGGCTATATACAGGAGGTACCAGTACAGAGTCAATGTGGGGACCACATACAGGAGGTACCAGTACAGAGTCAATGTGGAGGCTATATACAGGGGGTACAAGTACAGAGTTAATGTGGAGGCTATATACAGGGGGTACAAGTACAGAGTTAATGTGGAGGCTATATACAGGAGGTACCAGTACAGAGTAAATGTGGAGGCTATATACAGGGGGTACCAGTACAGAGTCAATGTGGGGGCCACATACAGGAGGTACCAGTACAGAGTCAATGTGGAGGCTATATACAGGAGATACCAGTACAGAGTGGAGGCTATATACAGGAGGTACCAGTACAGAGTCAATGTGGAGGCTATATACAGGAGGTACCAGTACAGAGTCAAAGTGGAGACTATATACAGGGGGTACCAGTACAGAGTCAATGTGGAGGCTATATACAGGAGATACCAGTACAGAGTGGAGGCTATATACAGGAGGTACCAGTACAGAGTCAATGTGGAGGCTATATACAGGAGGTACCAGTACAGAGTCAAAGTGGAGACTATATACAGGGGGTACCAGTACAGAGTTAAGGTGGAGGCTATATACAGGAGATACCAGTACAGAGTCAATGGGGAGACTATATACAGGAGGTACCAGTACAGAGTCAAAGTGGAGACTATATACAGGGGGTACCAGTACAGAGTTAATGTGGAGGCTATATACAGGAGATACCAGTACAGAGTCAATGTGGAGACTATATACAGGAGGTACCAGTACAGAGTCAAAGTGGAGACTATATACAGGGGGTACCAGTACAGAGTTAATGTGGAGGCTATATACAGGAGATACCAGTACAGAGTCAATGTGGAGACTATATACAGGAGGTACCAGTATAGAGTCAAAGTGGAGACTATATACAGGGGGTACCAGTACAGAGTCAATGTGGAGACTATATACAGGAGATACCCGTACAGAGTGGAGGCTATATACAGGAGGTACCAGTACAGAGTCAATCTGGAGACTATATACAGGAGGTACCAGTACAGAGTCAATGTGGAGACTATATACAGGAGGTACCAGTACAGAGTCAAAGTGGAGACTATATACAGGGGGTACCAGTACAGAGTTAAGGTGGAGGCTATATACAGGAGATACCAGTACAGAGTGGAGGCTATATACAGGAGGTACCAGTACAGAGTCAATGTGGAGGCTATATACAGGAGGTACCAGTACAGAGTCAAAGTGGAGACTATATACAGGGGGTACCAGTACAGAGTTAAGGTGGAGGCTATATACAGGAGATACCAGTACAGAGTCAATGTGGAGGCTATATACAGGAGATACCAGTACAGAGTCAATGTGGAGACTATATACAGGAGGTACCAGTACAGAGTCAAAGTGGAGACTATATACAGGGGGTACCAGTACAGAGTCAATGTGGAGACTATATACAGGAGATACCAGTACAGAGTGGAGGCTATATACAGGAGGTACCAGTACAGTGTCAATCTGGAGACTATATACAGGAGGTACCAGTACAGAGTCAATGTGGAGACTATATACAGGAGGTACCAGTACAGAGTCAAAGTGGAGACTATATACAGGAGATACCAGTACAGAGTGGAGGCTATATACAGGAGGTACCAGTACAGAGTCAATCTGGAGACAGATTTTGATCCCATGGGGAGCCCCAGATCGAGGGAGATCAGTGGTCTTGTATGTCTTCCATTTCCTAATAATTGCTGGATATCTTTTGCTGGTTGGGTGAAACACAAAATGTTACCTGTGGAAACAATGTTTATTCAATCAGTGGGAGGCTTGTAAATTCAGGAAAGTGGAACGAGGAACACTTCATTGAGACAATGATAAAGAGCAATCTGTGGGAGAGTTGTGGTGGATATTATAAAATAAGGATCTGCTGGAGTCCAAGTCAAACCAAGATTCTTTATTTCTGAGCTCAGAGAGAATAACAGAGTTACACAGCGCAGTGTAGACAGTCTGAATTCCTGAAGCATTGAGTGATTAGCACATATCTTTATGGTTTCCTGTTCCTGGGAGGGACTTTATTCATACAAGGACACAGGTGCAAATTGGTTTGCAACACAGGATGATACTCCCAAGAACAAGAGCTTATAATAGGACAGTTTCACAAGGTTAGTCACATACTCAGTTATGTGGACACACAAACAATTAACATTTTCCATTACAGAGTCTGAACATTTTCATTTCATTAAATCATCAGTGGGCCAACAATGCAAATGTCAACAATGGAACTAATGCATCACATCCAAATATCACTTGATTATCTGTAGTGCTGGAGGAATGACACACCCAGATAAACACACACAAAGAGTTTTAAAAAAGGACAGTTTAAAAGAAGGAACCTGATCTTCTTTATATTCAAACTGACAGACTCCATATTCAATTCATGTTTTCTAATAAAAACAAACAAATATATGTTTGAGTATACCCTGTACCATTTAATTTCATCTGGTAAAGACAGGTAAACACATTGTCAGTCAACAATATAAGACAACGGGAGCACTGTGTATGTTCTCTGATGAATTTTAAGTCAATGTGATGTGAAATATCAATATACACGCTAAGAGAAGTAATTTCTCTCTCCTGTGTGGATTCTCTAATGACGTTTAAGTGACTTATGAGTAATATGTTTTCCCACAGTATGAGCGTATTTTTGTGTGGGAGTGTGGGAGCAGTGGTAAGGCTTCTATCCTGCGTGTATTCTCTCATGTAGTTTCAGCTCCCCTGAACGGACAAAACACTTTCCACATTGGGAGCAGTGGTAAGGCTTCTCTCCTGTGTGTTCTCTCTCATGCTGTTTCAGCGTCCCTGAATGCTCGAAACTCTTTCCACACTGGGAGCAGTGGTAAGGCTTCTCTACTGTGTGTATTCTCTCGTGTTGTTTCAGCGCCCCCGACTGGTTGAAACACCTTCCACATTGGGAGCAGTGGTAAGGCTTCTCTCCTGTGTGTATTCTCTCATGCCGTTTCAGCGCCCCCGAACGGACGAAACACTTTCCACAACGGGAGCAGTGGTAAGGCTTCTCTCCTGTGTGTATTCTCTCATGTAGTTTCAGCTCCCCCGAACGGGCGAAACACTTACCACATCGGGAGCAGTGGTAAGGCTTCTCTCCTGTGTGTATTCTCTCATGTAGTTTCAGCTCCCCCGAACGGACGAAACTCTTTCCACATTGGGAGCAGTGGTAAGGCTTCTCTCCTGTGTGTATTCTCTCGTGCCGTTTCAGCGCCCCCGAAAGGCCGAAACACTTTCCACACTGGGAGCAGTGGTAAGGCTTCTCTCCTGTGTGTATTCTCTCGTGTCGTTTCAGGTCCCCCAAACAGACGAAACACTTTCCACACTGGGAGCAGTGGTAAGGCTTCTCTCCTGTGTGTATTCTCTCGTGTCGTTTCAGGCCCCCCAAACAGACGAAACACTTTCCACACTGGGAGCAGTGGTAAGGCTTCTCTCCTGTGTGTATTCTCGTGTGCCGTTTCAGCATCCCTGACTGGTTGAAACACTTTCCACATTGGGAGCAGTGGTAAGGCTTCTCTCCTGTGTGTATTCTCTCATGTTGTTTCAGCTTACCTGAATGGTTGAAACGCTTTCCACACTGGGAGCAGTGGTAAGGCTTCTCCCCTGTGTGTATCCTCTCGTGTTGTTTCAGATGAAAAGGCCGTTTGAAACACTTTCCACATTGGGAGCAGTGGTAAGGCTTCTCCCCGGTGTGTATTCTCTCATGCTTTTTCAGCTCCCCCGGCTGGTTGAAACGCTTTCCACATAGGGAGCAGTGGTAAGGCTTCTCTCCTGTGTGTATTCTCCCATGCTGTTTCAGATGAAAAGGCCGTTTGAAACACTTTCCACATTGGGAGCAGTGGTAAGGCTTCTCTCCTGTGTGTATTCTCCCATGCTGTTTCAGATGAAAAGGCCGTTTGAAACACTTTCCACATTGGGAGCAGTGGTAAGGCTTCTCCCCTGTGTGTATTCTCTCATGAGCTTTCAGGTGTGCTTTCTGGTTAAAACGCTTTCCACAGTGGGAGCACTGGTGTCGTCTTGCTGGTTTGGACGTCCCTGGCTCTGGTTCATCTGAGTCAGGTCTTTCTCCTGCCAAAGATAGTGTTATTTTTAAATAGAGACCCAAATGAAACCACATGATAAAACAAACTTGCTACGAGGGTAAATCCTAAATCCGATCTCTCAATAACCTGAGGCCAGTTTTAACAATCTTAGTGTGATTTTAAAACAAATGTAGAGCTTCCTGGTAATTACTGCTATGTTTACATTACTTATTCATCCTGTTTTACAAGTCAGAACACAAAAACCTAGACAGTTCTAGCACACTGAAGACACAGACGTCGCTGGATTCCAATTGAACAGGTGGTTCTAAATATATAACATTCATAGCTGTATGATACAGAATGTGACCTACACACTTCCTTAAACATAAAATAACTAAAGAAGTCATTTTGTGTGGAAGTCCAAAACTAGTTTTTACGTGGAAGATACAAAGCACATCAGTAACATCTCCCTGTTGTTGAAAGGGTTCGACACATTTCTGTTTAAATGGACCAATTTCTTATTTAGACATTCACAGATTTTCAACATTTTGATTATCGTTGATGTCATATTTTGGGTCAAGTCAAAAATAAGGTGAAATATTTTGGGTAAATGTTCCTAAAACTGATAGTAACTACAATAAACAAAAAATATAAACACAACATGTAAAGTGTTGGATGTTTCATGAGCTGAAAAAAAAATTTCAGAATTTTTTACATCCCTGTTAGTCAACATTTATTCTTTGCCAAGATCATCCATCCACCTGACAGGTGTGGCATATCAAGAAGCTGATGGAACAGCTTGATTATTACACAGGTCCACCTTGTGCTGGGGATAATAAAAGGCTACTCAAAAATGTGCAGTTTGCTCACACAACAATGCCACAGATCTCTGAGGGAGCGGGCAATTGGCATGCTGACTGCAGGAATGTCCACTGGAGCTGTTGTCAGGGAATTTAATGTACAGTACCAGTCAAAAGGTTGGACTCACCTTCTCTTTCAAGGGTTTTTCTTTATTTTTACTATTTTCTAGATTGTAGAATAATAAAGACATCAAAATGATTAAAAAACACATGGAATCATGTAGTAACCACAAGTGTTAAATCAAAATATATATTTTATTCTTCAAAAGTTGCCACCCTTGCTTTCTCTCAACCAGCTTCACCTGGAATCCTTTTCCAACAGTCTTGTAGGCGTTCCCACATATGCTGAGAACTTGTAGGCCGCTTTCCCTTCACCTCTGCGATCCACCTCATCCCAAACCATCTTGATACAATACATTTGATTCAAAGGTACCAAAAAGTACAGTAAAAATTACTTCCATCTCTGGAAATGGGGACAAAAAAAAAAAAAGATAAAATTAAAAACCGTGGGGGATTGTGTAGGTCAGGTCATCTGATGCAGCACTCCATCACTCTCCTACTTGATCAAATAGCTCTTACACATCCTGGAGGTGTGTTGGGTCATTGTCCTGTTGAAAAACAAATGACAGTGGGACTAAGCCCAAACCAGATGGGATGGCATATAGCTGTAGAATGCTGTGGAAGCCATGCTGGTTATGTGTGACCTTGATTTATTTATTCATGGCATTGTCAACAGCAAAGCACCCACACACCATCACATCTCCTCCTCCATGCTTCACGGTGGGAACCACACATGCGGAGATAATCTGTTCATCTACTCCTCGTCTCACAAAGACATGACGCTCGGATCCAAAAATCTCAAATTTGGACTCATCATACCCAAGGACAGATATCCACCGGTCTAATGTCCATTGCTCGTGTTTCTTGGCCCAAGCAAGTCTCTTCTTCTTATTGGTGTCCTTTAGTAGTGGTTTCCTTGCAGCAATTCGACCATGAAGGCTTGATTCACGCAGTCTCCTCTGAACCGATGATGTTGAGATGTGTCTGTTACTTGAACTTTGTGAAGCATTTATTTGGGCTGCAATTTCTAAGGCTGGTAACTCTACTGAACTTATGCATCAGAAGTAACTCTGGATCTTCCATTCTTGTGGTGGTCCTTAAAGTAATGATGGACTGTTGTTTCTCTTTGCTTATTTGAGCTGTTCTTGACATAATATGGACTTCGTATTTTACCCAATAGGGCTATCTTCTGTATACCACCCCTACCTTGTCACAACACAACTGATTGGTTCAAACACATTAAAACCTGTTATGGCTAGGGATTCCGCTAGCGGAACATTTCCTCAACGTCCGGTGAAATTGCAGAGTGCAAATTTTTATTTATTTATTAGAAATATATAACTTTCATGCATTCACAAGTGCAATACCACAAATTAAAGCTTAAGACTCCATAATGTTTCATCATTAGATGCTACAGTCCTCCTTTAAGACTCCATAATGTTTCATCATTAGATGCTACAGTCCTCCTTTAAGACTCCATAATGTTTCATCATTAGATGCTACAGTCCTCCTTTAAGACTCCATAATGTTTCATCATTATTTATTTTATTTTACCTTTATTTAACCAGGCAAGTCAGTTAAGAACAAATTCTTATTTTCAATGACGGCCTAGGAACATTGGGTTAACTGCCTGTTCAGGGGCAGAACGACAGATTTGTACCTTGTCAGCTCGGGGGTTTGAACTTGCAACCTTCCGGTTACTAGTCCAACGCTCTAACCACTAGGCTACCCTGCCTCCCCATTAGGTGCTACAGTCCTCCTTTAATACTCCATCATGTTTAGAATGTGTCTGGAAGCGCTACTCTATCTATTCTACTCTCATCCTTTCGGTTTTAATAATATTTAAAAATAATAATGTTATAATAGGTAATAACTAACTTTAATAACTAGGGTTATTACCTGCCTGGCGCACCAACAAAATATTTCTTTAGCCCCCTCTAACAATACCGCTACAGAATTAGCATAGTAGGCCATGTAACTTAACCTGTAGTGACACCCAGCCCGTGAACGGGACCGTTATCATCATCTGACACTAATTAGCATAACGCAACGGACATAAATCTTCCTATAAATTTTCCTATTCATGAAAATCACAAGTGAAATATATTGGAACACAGCTTAGCCTTTTGTTAATCACCCTGTCATCTCAGATTTTCAAAATATGCTTTACAGCCAACGCTAGACAAGCATCTGTGTAAGTTTATCATAGCCTAGCATAGCATTATGCCTTGCTAGCAGCAGGCAAACTTGTCACGGAAATCAGAAAAGCAATCAAATTAAATTGTTTACCTTTGATGAACTTCAAATGTTTTCACTCACGAGACTCCCAGGTAGACAGCCAAAGTTCATTTTTTCCCAAAAGATTATTTTTGTAGGCGAAATAGCTGTTTGTTCTTCAGGTTTGGCTGAGAAATCGCTCGGTAATTGCGGTCACAACGCCAAAAAATATTCCAAATTAGCTCCATAATATCGACAAAAACATGGCAATTTTTCTCAGGCTTTCGCCTGCAACATCAGTTCTGTTATACTCACAGACTCACAATATCTTTACAGTTTTGGAAACGTTAGAGTGTTTTCTATCCAAAGCTGTCAATTATATGCATATTCTAGCATCTTTTCCAGACAAAATATCCCGTTTAAAACGGGGACGTTTTTTTCCCAAAAATGAAAATACTGCCCCCTAATACCAAGAGGTTTTAAGGTAATCAGAAATATTTAGGACTAACTTATTCCTTGACACCCATTCTGAAACTAACTGCAGCTCTATGTTAAGTGTTGCAGTCATTTCAGTCGCTGTAGTAGCTGACGTGTACGGTGTTGAGTCATCTGCATACATAGACTTACTGGCTTTACTCAAATGTCATTGGCATGTTGTTGGTAAAGATTGAAAAAAGTAGGTGCCAAACAGCTGCCCTGGGGAATTCCTGATTCAAACTTGATTTTGTAGCTCTGGGGCAGCAGGTAGCCTAGTGGTTAGAGCAGTAGGCCAGTAACCGAAAGATTGCTGGATCGAATCCCCGAGTTGACAAGGTAAAAAACTCTGTCGTTCTGCCCCTGAACAAGGCAGTCCTAGGCCGTCATTGAAAAAAATAATTTGTTCTTAACTGACTTGCCTAGTTAAATAAAGGTTACATTTTAAAAGAAAAACTCTTTATCCACAATATAGCAGGGGGTGTAAAGCCATTTTTATCATCAATGTCTCTCAGCCAATCAGTCATTTGTAAGTGCTGTGCTTGTTGAATGAACTTCCCTATAAGCTAAAAGTCTATATTTGTTTACTGTAAAATAGCATTGTATCTGGTCAAATATTTTTTTCCCCAAAATTGTAAGGGTTGGTAACAGGCTGATTGGTCAGCTATTTAAGCCAGTAAAGGGAGCTTTACTATTCTTGGGTAGTGGAATGACTTTAGCTTCCCTCCAGGCCTGAGGGCACACACTTTCTAGTAGGCTTAAATTAAAGACAAGGCAAATAGGAATGGCAATATCGGCCGCTATTATCCTCAATTTTCCATCCACGTTGTCAGACACCAGTGACTTGTCATTGTTGATTTTATTTGCGCAAAATTTCATTGAAGATGCTCCAAAAATTTTACTATCATTCTTCATGTAATTTATCTTTGTTTCATTGTGTACTTTCTTCTTTTTATTCAGTTTAGTCAAATGATGTCTCAATTTGCAATAGGTTTGCCAATCAGTTATTCAGCCAGACCTATTTGCCATCTCTTTTCCCTCCCTCTTTATCATACCATTTTTTAATTGCTCATCAATTCACGTGGATTTAACAGTTTTTACAAGGGCAATTTCTGGTTGCTCATCATTACACACCACATCATTCTCACTACCCCGGTAGGTTGATTGATAACCTGAACCAGGTTGCCGGCACTGGTTACAGTTTGAAGCTTTCTCTTGAGTAGGCAGCCTGATCACAGCTTTCCTCCAGTATTAGTTAATTAATTACCAAAGTCTTGAGTTTAGTTTGCCTGTTCTACAGTCTTGTAAAGATAGGGGTGTTGACTGGGACAGGCAATGTAACATCCATAATGTTTTAAGGAAAAGTTTTTGTAAAACAAGCACCTTACATTGGATCATTGAAACTTTCTCTCCAAAGCTAACTTTCATCAAGGTTTTATATGGTCTATTGATTTCTCTCTTTTCATTGGCAGAATCCTTTTTCAGTGTTATGATATTCATAACATCCATTTCCACCAGTCTATCTTCCTGTCAACTAACAGAACTCTGCTGGTTGTCCTGGTAACAGATACCAGTCTATCTTCCTGTCAACTAACACAACTCTGCTGGTTGTCCTGGTAACAGATACCAGTGGGCAGATCTATTGTATTTGTTCCAACTAAACTACAGCACTTACTTTGGTGTGTCAAATCTGATCCTTTCTTCTCTTCTCCTCCTCTCACAGTTCCACTCAGCCCCGTTGTTTTCCTGCAGTCCACCAGCAGCACAGACAACCTCTTCATACCCAGCAGTAAGGTGCTACCAGGAGAGGCACGATACAGGGACTCCGGGAGGGAGGAAGGGCTAGTGTTGTCCTGGTAACCATAAAGAGGGGACACAGACGCACATCATTATGGATGCTGATGTCACTGTTGTCATAAAGTGGTTTACAGAAACCCAGCCCCCAAGCAAGAGAAAGCTGTTTGCTTGTCCAGACCAAGCTGTACCATCTGGTGTTCTGATCTGGAGAGACTCTTCTCTGCCTCGTCAGCATCAGGATGTTGTTGAAGCTCCCCAGAGGATCCACCATAGTCATGTCTCTCTCCTGTGTTAATGAGAACATCAAAATGAGTAGTAAACTTATAACCGTCTAATAAAATCATAGGGTCTTACAAGAGGCATGAATATGTCCCTTTGATATTTTAAGTAGAGATTATGCTTCAATATTGAATTTTAAAAGCCTGTTATATTAGATGAGGGGAACTTTAATATAGACCACATGGAGAATTCAATACATCTCATTGAAAAGTCCCTAAAATATATGAACCAATTGCAGATCGAACCTTTAACAATTTATATAGAACTGAACAACATATTCAAGTGTAGAACTTCAGTAGAATGCCACTTTAAAACCACACATTAGTTCAACAACGGCATAGTTTGTGTCCCTGTTGAAGACAGTACTCACTGGTGTTAATCTGATATTCTGTCTCCTCTTTCACTCCCAAAACGTCTTCCTCCTTCACCTTTATTGAGATAGCATCCTCTTCCTCTCTAAACGGTTCTTTCTCTTCTATCACTATAACAGCCTCCTCTTCCTCCTTTTTCATTCTGAAATGTTCTTTCACTATAACAGCATCTTCTTCCTTCACTATAACAGTCTCCTCTTCCTCCTTTTTCATTCTAAAAGGTTCTTTCTCTTTCACTGTAACATCCTCCTCTTCTTCAATGTTCAGCGCCAGAGCTTCTTTCTCCAAACAGCAGACCTCCTCTTCTATAGCAGGGATGAGTACTTTAATGAACTCATGGTCAGGGATGTTAGCTAGCTAGTTAGCATTAGCGACTAGCCTAGTGCTAGGCTCAGCATCAATCTTTAACAAGTTTGCAAATTCGGTTACAGTTAACCAGTTAATACGTCAACAGAACTGTGTTTAAAACACTGAGATTAGATCATGTACATTAAGATGGTCTAAAGCGTCAATCTTTCACTTTTATGTTGGCTAGCAAGCTACAGAGGTGGTTGAAAGAGTTTGTGCCTGGTTGTTCCTGAAGAAGCGTCCGTCCAGTCCATGATACGTCACGGAAGAAGCATCACCTGAAAGACGATCATCGCCATCTGCTGGCTGGAGTGGGTAACGCAGTTTGGAAACAATACACTACACTTTTGTATTGGAAAGAACGTACCGTAATTTCCGGACTATAAGCCGCTACTTTATTCCCACACTTTGAACCTCGTGGTTTATACAATGACGCGGCAAATTTATGGATTTTTCCCGATTTCACAAGATTCATGCCGCCAAAAAAACTGAGCACCGTCACATAATGTGACGTAAATCGAGCGCGCTCAAACTTCCCATCATTCTGATTACGGTAGTAATTTTGTCACCCTCTTCATGGCAAAGACACCAAGAAATGCATATGATGCAGCTTTCAAGTTGAAGGCGATCGATCTGGCTGTTGGAAAAGGAAATAGAGCTGCTGCATGGGAGCTTGGCCTTAATGAGTCGATGATAAGACGTTGGAAACAGCAGCGTGAGGAACTGACTCAGTGCAAAAAGACAACAAAGGCTTTCAGAGGGAAGAAAAGCAGATGGCCCAAAGTATTTGCAGCCACTCGACATCAGTGTAAATCGCTGTTTTGTTCCGTTTAAGAAATGTTTTTCAACAGAATCTTCGGAATGAATACACCCCTGATCATGTGTAAACACAGTTCACTTTTTCATTACAGCCAAGTTGTAGTCCTTCTCTCCTCCTCTCACCTATTCCCTTCGCTCCTGGACTTCAATGCATAACACATCAGCTGTATGTGACCAGGTGAAAAAAAAACTTTTCCAAAAGCTCGTAGGTTTGTATTGAAGTCAAAATACTCAGAGGAGAAACGGAAACTCGCTGTGCTCCAGGCTACACCATGGTGCTACCCTACAGAATGCTGCTGAGGCTACTGTAGACCTTCATGTTTTCATCAATTATTCGGTGACGTGATTATATTTAGTCGCCTTCCTCCTCTGAGGAGCCTCCCCTTCCTCCTCTGAGGAGCCTCCACTGCACCCAAAGGACACCTAGCCAACTTGACAATTGTGGGAAGCATTGGAGTCAACATGGGCCAGCATCCCTGTGGAATGCTTTCGACACCTTGTGGAGTCCATGCCCCGACGAATTGAGGCTATTCTGAGGGGAAAAGGGGAGGGTCCAACTCCATATTAGGAAGGTGTTCGAAATGTTTGGTATAATCAGTGGATACATCTGCCATTTAGCAGACACTTTTATCCAAAGGGATTTGCAGTCATGTTTGCAAACACTTTACCTATGGGTGGTCCCAGGAATCAAACCCACTACCCTGGTTTAACAAGCACTATACTCCACCAACTGAGATACAGGACCACAAGGAATGATCAAGGAATGACGCAGATAAACACACACAGCCTGAGTTTGAAAAATATAATTGAATCAAAGACCGTAACTTTGAAACTGACATACTCTATATTAGATGTAGTCCGATTCATCTGAATGGCCGATTAATTAGGGCCGATCTCATTTTTGGTATTTTTGGGCGGCGATTTTGCAGATTTTTTTTTTACACCTTTATTGAATCTTTATTTAACTCGGCAAGTCAGTTAAGAACGCATTCTTATTTTCAATGACGGCCTTGGAACGGTGGGTTAACTGCCTTGTCCAGGGGCAGAATGCTAGATTTTCACCTTGTCAGCTCGGGGGAAACTGCCTTGCAACCTTACAGTTAACTTGTCCAACTCTCTAACCACCTGCCTCTCATTGCACTCCACGAGGAGCCTGCCTGTTAAGCGAATGCAGTAGAAGCCAAGTTAACACCATCCAGTCCCTTCAGCTCCATTCAACCCCTCCCATCTGTCTCTAAACACCATCCAGCCCCACCCTTCAGCTCCATTCAACCCCTCCCATCTGTCTCTAAACACCATCCAGCCCCACCCTTCAGCTCCATTCAACCCCTCCCATCTGTCTCTTAACACCATCCAGTCCCTTCAGCTCCATTCAACCCCTCCCATCTGTCTCTTAACATCCATATGGGATTTATATTTGCCATATATATTTTAACTGTGCTGCGATGCTTCACAAAAGTACTAAACTTTTCGATTCTCATAGTTTCTACAGATTGTAAATTAAAGATAAACATTTTTGTTAAAATAATTATAATATTATGGATTGATTGAATAGGACTTTTCAAATGACCCAGTATTGCCATCTGCAGCGTTAGTTCTAGGTAAATGTTGCAATTCTTCAGCGATTCCTGGACCTGTGACCAACAATGAGCTACATATGGACAGTACCAAAATAAATGTCCTAATGACTGCCTCCTCGCAGCAAAATCTGCAGAGCTGGGAAGATTGTATCCCCATATATAACATTATATTGGTTGCAAGAATTTTGTATAATAATTGAAGCTTTGAATCCGGCGTCATTTTGCGTGTCAATTCATAAACCATGTGCCATGGAATCAGTACAATGAAAATCTCTTGCCAACTATTTTGAAATTTATTTGGCACAGCTGTCAGTTGTTTGGTCCTTAAATGGAACTGGTAAACATTTCTATTTATCACAATTTGGTCCACAATGCAGGGCCGACAAGTTCCTGTTCTACAGTCTTGTAAAGATAGGGGGGTTGACTGGGACAGGCAATGTAACATCCATCATGTTTTATGGAAAAGATTTTTGTAAAACAAGCACCTTACATCAGATCCTCTTGAAACTTTCTCTCCAAATCTGACTTTCATCAAGGTTTTATATGGTCTATTGGTTTCTCTCTAAATCTAACTTTCATCAAGGTTTTATATGGTCTATTGGTTTCTCTCTAAAACAAACTTACATCAAGGTTTTACATGTCAACTAACAGAACTGTCTACTGTGGTGGAAATATACCAGTCTATCTTCCTGTCAACAAACAGAAATCTGCTGGTTGTCCTGGTAACAGATACCAGTCTATCTTCCTGTCAACAAACAGACTCTGCTGGTTGTCCGGGTAACAGATACCAGTCTATCTTCCTGTCAACTAACAGAACTCTGCTGGTTGTCCGGGTAACAGATACCAGTCTATCTTCCTGTCACCAAACAGAACTCTGCTGGTTGTCCTGGTAACAGATACCAGTGGGCAGATCTATTGTATTTGTTCCAACTAAACTACAGCACTTACTTTGGTGTGTCAAATCTGATCCTTTCTTCTCTTCTCCTCCTCTCACAGTTCCACTCAGCCCCGTTGTTTTCCTGCAGTCCACCAGCAGCACAGACAACCTCTTCATACCCAGCAGTAAGGTGCTACCAGGAGAGGCACGATACAGGGACTCCGGGAGGGAGGAAGGGCTAGTGTTGTCCTGGTAACCATAAAGAGGGGACACAGACGCACATCATTATGGATGCTGATGTCACTGTTGTCATAAAGTGCTTTACAGAAACCCAGCCCCCAAGCAAGAGAAAGCTGTTTGCTTGTCCAGACCAAGCTGTACCATCTGGTGTTCTGATCTGGAGAGACTCTTCTCTGCCTCGTCAGCATCAGGATGTTGTTGAAGCTCCCCAGAGGATCCACCATAGTCATGTCTCTCTCCTGTGTTAATGAGAACATCAAAATGAGTAGTAAACTTATAACCGTCTAATAAAATCATAGGGTCTTACAAGAGGCATGAATATGTCCCTTTGATATTTTAAGTAGAGATTATGCTTCAATATTGAATTTTAAAAGCCTGTTATATTAGATGAGGGGAACTTTAATATAGACCACATGGAGAATTCAATACATCTCATTGAAAAGTCCCTAAAATATATGAACCAATTGCAGATCGACCCTTTAACAATTTATATAGAACTGAACAACATATTCAAGTGTAGAACTTCAGTAGAATGCCACTTTAAAACCACACATTAGTTCAACAACGGCATAGTTTGTGTCCCTGTTGAAGACAGTACTCACTGGTGTTAATCTGATATTCTGTCTCCTCTTTCACTCCCAAAACGTCTTCCTCCTTCACCTTTATTGAGATAGCATCCTCTTCCTCTCTAAACGGTTCTTTCTCTTCTTTCACTATAACAGCCTCCTCTTCCTCCCTTTTCATTCTGAAATGTTCTTTCACTATAACAGCATCTTCTTCCTTCACTATAACAGTCTCCTCTTCCTCCTTTTTCATTCTGAAATGTTCTTTCACTATAACAGCATCTTCTTCCTTCATTATAACAGTCTCCTCTTCCTCCTTTTTCATTCTGAAATGTTCTTTCACTATAACAGCATCTTCTTCCTTCACTATAACAGTCTCCTCTTCCTCCTTTTTCATTCTAAAAGGTTCTTTCTCTTTCACTGTAACATCCTCCTCTTCTTCAATGTTCAGCGCCAGAACTTCTTTCTCCAAACAGCAGACCTCCTCTTCTATAGCAGGGGATGAGTACTTTAATGAACTCATGGTCAGGGATGTTAGCTAGCTAGTTAGCATTAGCGACTAGCCTAGTGCTAGGCTCAGCATCAATCTTTAACAAGTTTGCAAATTAGGTTACAGTTAACCAGTTAATACGTCAACAGAACTGTGTTTAAAACACTGATATTAGATCATGTACATTAAGATGGTCTAAAGCGTTAATCTTTCACTTTTTTGTTGGCTAGCAAGCCACCGAGGTGGTTGATAGAGTAGCCACGTTGTTGTTCCTGAAGAAGCGTCCCGTCCAGTCCATTATACGTCACACAAGAAGCATCTCCTGAAAGACGTACATCGCCAGCTGCTGGCTGGAGTGGGTAACGCAGTTTGGAAACAATAGTTACTACACTTTTTGTATTGGAAAGAACGTCATAATTATTTAATAATAAGCTGATACATTTTCTCTTCCAAATAATACGTTCCTGTACACAGACGTAGAAGCTCAATATGAATATGTAGATGATTTATAAATACTTTTATGAATAGGTAGTGTGTTGATATACATTTTCTCTGTTAATTTTTCACATTCTTTTTTTATCTACATGTGACCATACTATTCCCTTAAAGCCACGCTCTATAAGATACAAATCATCCTGTAAACAACAGAACAAATGCATCACATGCAAATAGCACTTGGTTATCTGTAGTGCTATACACTGGGTAGACAAAACATTAAGAACAGCTGCTCCTTCCATGACTTAGAAAGACTAGGTGAATCCAGGCTAAAGCTATGATCCCTTACTGATGTCACTAGTTAAATCCACTTCAATCTGTGTAGATGAAGGGGGGAGACAGGTTAAATAACAATTTTTAAGCCTTGAGCCATGAGACATGGATTGTGCATGTGTGCCATTTAGAGAGTTAATGGGGAAGACAAAATATTTAAGTTACTTTGCACGGGGTATGGTAGTAGGTGCCAGGCGCACCGGTTTGTGTCAAGAACTGCAACGCTGCTGGGTTTTTCAGCTCAACAGTTTCCCATGTGTACCAAGAGTGGTCCACCACCCAAACAGTGGAGGTCAGTGCCGTTTAAGATGAGGCAGGACGATTGTTTTTTTCATGAGCATGGCCTTAATTCTATTACAGCATATTGGACGACTGTCATTCATATTTCACTCACCCTGTTCAATGTAACAGCAACAAGTTTAGGCTACTACATGATACTCTAAATGTCCCTATACCCATCATGAGGTAGCAACCTAGCCTATGAATGAAAGTTTAGAATGTAGGTTCACACAGGTCGAGAGAAAATTTTGCGATGACAGACAGTGCCACATGGACAGACAGTGACACATTCAATACTGCCTTGCACACTCTCGCCTGCATCTAGCTGAAATAGAGATATTACTGGACAAATTCAGGCATGTTTATCCCCGTTTTGTTCCATTTAAGAAACGTTTGTCAACAGAATCGGCGGAATGAATACACCCCTGATCATGCATAAACACAGTTCACTTTCATTACAGACACGTTGTATTCCTTCTTGCATCTATGTGCTCTCCTCTTATCACCTTCTCCCTTTGTTTCTGTACTTCAATGCATAACACATCAGCTGTATGTCACCAGGAGAAAAAACCTTTCCAAGCCAAACCATTTCATAACTGCTACACACAGCTTACATTGTTGTCAACTGTGTAACTGTGTAAGTCTATGGAAGCCTTGAGAACCATAATCCTCCTAGGTTTTGTATTGAGGTCAATGTACCCAGAGGAGGATGCAAAATAGTATGTTTTAATAAATTATTTGGTTACGTGATTATATTTAGTATAGTTTTATCTAAAAAGGACAACTTTTAAATATTTTACCATTTTTATTTTTCTGAAAATAACTGAGGACGATGGTTCTCCCCTTCCTCCTCTGATGAGACCCCACTGCAACCAAAGGACACCCAGCCAATTTGACACATTTGTGGGAAGCATTGGAGTCAATATGGGCCAGCATCCCTGTGGAACGCTTTCGACACCTTGTAGAGTCCATGCCCCGACGAATTTAGGCTATTCTGAGGGAGAAAGGGGAGGGTCCAACTCCATATTAGGAAGGTGTTCCAAATGTTTGGTATAATCAGTGGATATATCTGCCATTTAGCAGACACTTTTATCCAAAGGGATTTGCAGTCATGTGTACAAACACTTTACATATGGGTGGTCCCAGGAATCAAACCCACTACCCTGGTTTAACAAGCACTATACTCCACCAACTGAGCTACAGGACCACAAGGAATGATCAAGGAATGACACAGATAAACACACACAGCCTGAGTTTCAGAAATATAATTGAATCAAAGACTGAAACATTGAAACTGACATCCTTCATATTTAGTTACAAATATTATTTGTCACATGCGCTGAATACAACAGGTGTAGATCTTAACGTGAAATGCTTACTGACAAGCCTATAACCAACAACGTAGATAAGAAAAATAAGGGTTAAGAAAATATTCCCAAAATAAAAAGTTTTTAAAAGTAGCTCAGTGCCGAGGGGTAGCTCAGGCCTGAGCTACCCCTCGGTCCTGAGCTTCCTCAGTAATGAGGCACCCCTCAGTCCAGGTGGGCCCTTTGTTAGGGTTACTAGGCCAAGGTCGGCGACGAGGGTCGCCACTCAAATGACGCTAAGAAAGCGGACTAAGACTATGGTAGAGTGGCGTCCACGTCCCGCCACAGTGGACAGACGCCCACCCAGACCCTCTCCTTAAGTCTATGGTTGCCTAGATTGGTTGCCTAGATTGGTTCTCAATCAGAGGATATATATCAGAGGAGGTACCAGTACAGTGTCAATGTGGAGGCTATATACAGGAGGTACTAGTACAGAGTCAATATACAGGAGGTACCAGTACCGAGTCAATGTGGAGACTATATACAGGGGGTACCAGTACAGAATCAATGTGGAGGCTATATACAGGAGGTACCAGTACCGAGTCAATGTGGAGGCTATATACAGGGGGTACCAGTACAGAGTGGAGGCTATACAAGGGATGTTTACATACACTTAGGTTGGAGTCATTAAAACTCGGTTTTCAACCACTCCACAAATGTCTTGTTGACAAACTATAGTATATGCAAGTCTAAACACCATGGGACCACACAGCCGTCATACCGCTCAGGAAGAAGACTTGTTCTGTCTCCTAGAGATCAACATACGTTGGTGCGAAAAGTGCAAACCAGTCCCAAACAACAGCAAAGGACCTTGTGAAGATGCTGGAGGAAACAGGTACAAAAATATCTATATCCATAGTAAAATGAGTCCTATATCAACATAACCTGAAAGGCCGCTCAGCAAGGAAGAAGCCACTGAAGAAGGGCCTTGGTTAGGGATGTATCCTTGTTTTGAATCCCAGCCACCGTAGGAGGCCTTTTGCCTTTTGGTTGGCCGCCGTTGTAAATAAGAATTTGTTCTTAACTGACTTGCCAAGTTAAATAAAGGTTCAATAATAAATAAATAAAATAAAGTACAGAGAGATAATTGATGAAAACCTGCTCCAGAGCACTCAGGACCTCAGACTGGGGCAAAGGTTCACCTTCCAACAGAACAACAACCCTAAGCACACAGACAAAGGACAACGCAGAAGTGGCTTCGGGACAAGTCTCTGAATGTCCTTGTGTGGCCCAGCCAGAGCCTGGACTTGAACCCGATCGAACATCTCTGGAGAGACCTGAAAATAGCTGTGCAGCGACGCTCCCCATCCAACCTGACAGAGGTTGAGAGGATCTGCAGAGAAGAATGGGAAAAGAATGGGGAAAAATACAGGTGTGCCAAGCTTGTTCCTGTTAAGACACCTGGCCAGCTGAGTGCAGGTGGGCTCTCCTGTCAACATGAGGCTCCTGTTGCAGCCCTCAATGGCACATTGACAGATTTTCCACCTAGTCCTCTCTGGGATTCAAACAAGGGATCTTTCAGTTACTGGCCCAACACTGTTAACCGCTAGGCTACCTGCAGCAGGAGCCCCATGTTGACAGGAGAGCCCACCTGCATTCAGCTGGTCAGGGGCAGTGGTGCCCTGTAAGTAACAAATGTATCACTATCAGAGGGGTGTATTATGACATCAGATAGAACTACTCAGACATTCCAAATATCACCTGATTATCAGAGGGGTGTATTATGACATCATATAGAACTACTCAGACATTCCAAATCAGGCTTCATCCATATCATGAAGGTGGATATTGATCCAACCATTTCAAAAGTAATGACTGGGCTGACGGAAACAGTTTATGCCTGAACATTTTTATAAATGGCGACAGACGATATGTTAGTTCGTTTGACATGGTGGGTTGTGTCAGTAAAAACGTTTTAGTGAGAAATGCCGATGGAAACTCCTTTATGTACAAATATTTATATATATATATATATCCCACTAAAACTTGAGAAACCATGTAGTTTATTAGGCTGCAGATGAAATAAGTTATGAACTTCACAGAGTGGTGAAACTACATGTGATGAGCTTGATGATCAATTCCAATACATTTTGAGGGTCTTAATCTGGTGACATGATGACCGATGCTTGGTTGCCATTTGACAAATAAAATATTTGCTCTCATCCATAATAATCTCATCAATCGGGTAACAATGTTTATTCAACCAGTGGGAGCTTTGTAAATGCCCCCAGGAAAGTAAAACAAAGAACTCTTCATTGAGACAATGATAAATAGCAATCCGTGGGAGAGTTGTGGTGTATATTATAAAATAAGGATCTGCTGGAGTCCAAGTCAAACCAAGACTCTTTATTTCTGAGCTCAGAGAGAATAACAGAGTTACACAGTGCAGTGTAGACAGTCTGAATTCCTGAAGCATTGGGTGATGAGCAAATATCTTTATAGTTTCCTGTTCCTGGGCGGGACTTTATTCATACAAGGACACAGGTGTAAATTGGTTTGCAACACAGAATGATAGTCCCAAGAACAGGAGATTATAATAGGACAGTTTCACAAGGTTAGTCACATACTCAGTTATGTGGACACACATACAACTAACATTTTCCATTACACAGTCTGAACATTTTCATTTAATTAAATCATCAGTGGGCCAAAAATGCAAATGTCAACAATGGAACTAATGCATCACATCCAAATATCACTTGATTATCTGTAGTGCTGGAGGAATGACACACCCAGATAAACACACACAAAGAGTTTTAAAAAAGGACCATTTAAACACATGGAACCTGATCTACTCTATATTCAAACTGACAGACTCCATATTCACTTCATGTTTTCTAATAAAAACAAACAAATATATGTTTGAGTATACCCTGTACCATTTAATTTCATATGGTAAAGACAGGTAAACACATTGTCAGTCAACAATATAAGACAACGGGAGCACTGTGTATGTTCTCTGATGAATTTGAAGTCAATGTGATGTGAAATATCAATATACACGCTAAGAGAAGTCATTTCTCTCCCCTGTGTGGTTACTCTAAAGACGTTTAAGTGACTGTTATGAGTAAAATGTTTTCCCACAGTCTGGCCTTTTGTAAGCATTCTCCGCTGTGTGCAGTCTCATGTGTTCTTTCAGGCTTCCTAAATGGGCAAAAGCTTTGCACCCTGGGAGGAGTGGAAAGGCTTCTCCCCTGTGTGTATTCTCTCGTGTCGTTTCAGCCCCCCTGAACGGTTGAAACACTTTCCACACTGGGAGCAGTGGTAAGGCTTCTCACCTGTGTGTATTCTCTCATGATGTTTCAGGTTCCCTAAATTGTTAAAACTCTTTCCACACTGGGAGCAGTGATAAGGCTTCTCCCCTGTGTGTATTCTCTCATGTCGTTTCAGCTCCTTTGACCGGATGAAACACTTTCCACACTGGGAGCAGTGGTAAGGCCTCTCCCCTGTGTGTATTCTCTCATGTTGTTTTAGGTTCCCTAAATTGTTAAAACTCTTTCCACACTGGGAGCAGTGGCAAGGCTTCTCCCCTGTGTGTATTCTCTCATGTTGTTTCAGGGTCCCTAAATTGTTAAAACTCTTTCCACACTGGGAGCAGTGGTAAGGCTTCTCCCCTGTGTGTATTCTCTCGTGAACTTTCAGGTTTGATTTCTCATTAAAACCCTTTCCACACTGGGAGCAGTGGTAAGGCTTCTCCCCTGTGTGTATTCTCTCGTGTCGTTTCAGTTTCCCTAAACCGATAACACTCTTTCCACATTGGGAGCAGTGATAAGGCTTCTCCCCTGTGTGTATTCTCTCGTGCAGTTTCAGATGCCCAGGCCGGTTGAAACACTTTCCACACTGGGAGCAGTGGTAAGGCTTCTCCCCTGTGTGTATTCTCTCATGAGCTTTCAGGTGTGCTTTCTGGTTAAAACTCTTTCCACACTGGGAGCAGTGGTAAGTCTTCTCCCCTGTGTGTATTTTCTCATGTTGTTTCACGTCCCATAACCGGTTACAACCCTTTCCACAGTGGGAGCACTGGTGTCGTCTTGCTGGTTTGGACGTCCCTGGCTCTGGTTCCTCTGAGTCTGGTCTTTCTCCTGCCAAAGACAAGTGTTTAAAAAAAAAAAATAGGGACCCGAATGAAACCACATGATAAAACAACCTTGCTACGAGAGTAACTCCTAATCAGATCTCTCAATAACCTGAGGCCAGTTTTAACAACCTTAGTGTGATTTTAAAACAAATGTAGAGCTTCCTGGTAATTACTGCTATGTTTACATTACTTATTTTATTCATCGTTGCTGGATTCCTATCAAGCATGTGGTTCTAAATACAGTATATCACAAAAGTGAGTACACCCCTCACATTTTTGTAAATATTTGAGTATATCTTTTCATGTGACAACACTGAAGAAATGACACTTTGCAACAATGTAAATTAGTGAGTGTACAGCTTGTTTAACAGTGTAAATTTGCTGTCCCCTCAAAATAACTCAACACACAGCCATTAATGTCTAAACTGCTGGCAACAAAAGTGAGTACACCCCTAAGTGAGAATGTCCAAATTGGGCCCAAAGTGTCAATATTTTGTGTGGCCACCATCATTTTACAGCACTGCCTTAACCCTCCTGGCAATGGAGTTCACCAGGGCTTGGAATTCTGCCCCTCCGAAGGGAGGGGATCATGCTCTGCTTCAGTATGTCACAGTACATGTTGGCATTCATGCTTCCCTCAATGAACTGCAGCTCCCCAGTGCCGGCAGCACTCATGCAGCCCCAGACCATGACACTCCCACCACCATGCTTGACTGTAGGCAAGACACACGTCTTTGTACTCCTCACCTGGTTGCCGCCACACACGCTTGACACCATCTGAACCAAATAAGTTTATTGGTCGCATCAGACCACAGGACATGGTTCCAGTAATCCATGTCCTTAGTCTGCTTGTCTTCAGCAAACTGTTTGCGGACTTTCTTATGCATCATCTTTAGAAGAGGCTTCCTTCTGGGACGACAGCCATGCAGACCAATTTGATGCAGTGTACGGCGTATGGTCCGGAGCACTGACAGGCTGACCCACCACCCCTTCAACCTCTGCAGCAATGCTGGCAGCACTCATACGTCTATTTCCCAAAGACAACCTCTGGATGTGACGCTGAGCACGTGCACTCAACTTCTTTGGTCGACCATGGCGAGGCCTGTTCTGAGTGGAACCTGTCCAGTTAAACCACTGTATGGTCTTGGCCACCGTGCTGCAGCTCAGTTTCAGGGTCTTGGCAATCTTCTTATAGCCCAGGCCATCTTTATGTAGAGCAACAATTATTTTTCTCAGATCCTCAGAGAGTTCTCTGCCATGAGGTTCCATGTTGAACTTCCAGTGACCAGTCAGTATGAGGGAGTGTGAGAGCGATGACACCAAATTTAACACACCTGCTCCCCATTCACACCTGAGCCCTTGTAACACTAACGAGTCACATGACACCGGGGAGGGAAAATGGCTTAATTGGGCCCAATTTGGACATTTTCACTTAGGGGTGTACTCACTTTTGTTGCCAGCGGTTTAGACATTAATGGCTGTGTTGAGTTATTTTGAAGGGACAGCAAATGTACACTGTTATACAAGCTGTACACTCACTACTTTACATTGTAGAAAAGTGTAATTTCTTCAGTGTTGTCACTAAAAGATATACTCAAAAATTTACAAAAAATGTGAGGGGTGTACTCACTTTTGTGATATACTGTCTATAACTTTCATAGCTGTATGATACAGAATGTGACCTACACACTTCCTTCGCTGATGTCATATAAATGTACAAGCAAGTCTCTTCTTCTTATTGGTGTCCTTGCCACCCATTCTGAAACTAACTGCAGCTCTATGTTAAGATTTGCAGTCATTTCAGTCGCTTTAGTAGCTGACGTGTACAGTGTTGTGTCATCCGCATACATAGACTCACTGGCTTTACTCAAATGTCGTTGGCATGCTGTTGGTAAAGATTGAAAAAAAGAAGGTGCCAAACAGCTGCCCTGGGGAATTCCTGATTCTACCATGATTTTGTTGTACAGGCTCCCATTAAAGAACACTGTGAACACTGTGCTGTTAGACAGGTAGCTCTGGGGTGGCAGGTAGCCTAGCGGTTAGAGCGGTAGGCCAGTAACCGAGAGATTGCTGGATCAAATCTCTGAGCTGCAAAGGTAAAACTCTGTCGTTCTGCCCCTGAACAAGGCAGTCCTAGGCCGTCCTTGAAAAAAAGAATTTGTTCTTAACTGACTTGCCTAGTTACATAAAGGTTACATTTAAAAAAATAACTCTTTATCCACAATATAGCAGGGGGTGTAAAAGCCATACGTTTTTTTCAGCAGCAGACTACGATCGATAATGTCAAAAGCCACACTGAGTCAAACAAAACAGCCCCAACAATATTTGTATCATCAATTTCTCTCAGCCAATCAGTCATTTGTAAGTGCTGTGCTAGTTGAATGAACTTCCCTATAAGCTGAAAGTCTATATTTGTTTACTGTAAAATAGCATTGTATCTGGCCAAACACCATTTTTTAGGGTTGGTAACAGGTTGATTACAGTCCTCCTTTAAGACTCCATAATGGTTCATCATTAGATGCTACAGTCCTCCTTTAAGACTCCATAATGCTTCATCATTAGATGCTACAGTCCTCTAAGTCTACACCATGTTTAGAATGTGTCTGGAAGCATTATTCTATCTATTCTACTCTCATCCTTTCGGATTTAATAATATTTAATAATAATAATAACAATGTTATAATAGGTAATAACTAACTTTAATAACTAGGGTTAATACCTGCCTGGCGCACCAACAAAATCTTCATATTTACCCCCCACCGCTACAGAATTAGCGTAGTAGGCCATGTAACTTAAGGTGATCAGAAATATTTAGGACTAACTTATTCCTTGACACCCATTCTGAAACTAACTGCAGCTCTATGTTAAATGTTGCAGTCATTTCAGTCGCTGTAGTAGCTGACGTGTACAGTGTTGAGTCATCCGCATACATAGACACACTGGCTTTACTTAAATGTCACTGGCATGTTGTTGGTAAAGATTGAAAAAAGAAGGTGCCAAACAGCTGCCCTGGGGAATTCCTGATTCTACCTTGATTTTGTTGTACAGGCTTCCATTAAAGAACACTGTGTTCTGTTAGACAGCTGTTGGGGAATAATCACAATTGGTTGGTAACATAGGTAAGATGTTTTATATTCATCATATGTTTGTAAGTTACTTCTCATCAGAATGTTATTTTTGTATAATACTGTGGCGGGGTTGCAGTATCTGTTCTATGTCAAGACTAAGTTGTTTGGGCCGGAGAGAGGGGAGAGGTTAAGCGTGTATCTCTTGGCTCCACAAAATCTGTGTGCCAGTCAGTGTGTCTCTGTGATCTTGTCAAGATAGGATGGATTTGATATATGCCTGGAGGATTGGTTTATGGTTCTGAGTTTGAGAAAAGAACATGTTTTAGGAGACAAAGCTGAACGATGAATTATGCCGATAATGCTGTGTTATCCTATGCTGTCTCACTAGGGAACACACTTTCTAGTGGGCTTAAATAGAAGATAATGCGAATAGAACTGGCAATATCAGCTGCTATTATCCTCAATCATTTTCCATCCACGTTGTCAGACACCAGAAACATGTCATTGTTGATTTTTTTGCCCACAATTTTCATAGTGTAGTTTCTTCTTTTTATTCAGTTTAGTCACATGATGTCTCAATTTGCAATAGGTTTGCCAATCAGTTATTCAGCCAGACCTATATGCCATCTCTTTTGCCTCCCTCTTCATCATACCATTTTTAATTTCCTCATCAATCCACGTGGATTTAACAGTTTTTACAGTCATTTTCTTAATGGGTGCTTGCTTATTAGTAACTGGGATAAGCAATTTCATAAACGTGTCAAGGGCAGAGTCTGGTTGCTCGTCATTACACACCACGGACCAACAAATATTGTTTCCATTGTTGGAATCGGCTAAACTTGGAACATGGAGACATTAAAGAAGTGATAGGAAGTGAAAGAGACTGGGTGTTATGTCAGAAGTTAATGGTTCTCTGAAGAAAGACAGGTGGTTTTGGAATGTGTTGGGTGGACGAGAGGAGAGCAAAGTGTTAAACAGGGGAGACAGATGAATATCTGTGGATTAGATGAAGGAGAGGTTGAGGTCAGGACAGATTCTCATCAGGGAGATAAAGGTCTGGTATCCTGTTACCCTCTTTACTCTCTTCCTGTGGAACCATAAGATGTAAGGATTGGAGAGAAGGAGGAGTGTCTTAAGTGGGATATATGTCTGGATGGAACAAATGTTGGGTTGTCTGAATTACAGATGTACAGAACATTTGGGAGTAATTCAACTTGGTTAAAGCTTCTCTAGTGTTCGTGAGTTATTTACTGTGAAAAAAAAGAACCTAATAACATCAACAACATAGGAATCACCACAAACAATTGTATGATCTCTTATATAGAACATTAGGCCCGGCCTTTTGGAACTTTGGTTTTCCTAGATATGACTACTATATTGTGATCACAACATCCGATGTATCTGAAGACTGCTTTCAAACAAATTTCTGCAGCAATAGTAAAGATATGATCAAAATATGTTGATTCAATTCCTCTACTGTTTGTAATTACCCTGGTAGGTTGATTGATAACCTGAACCAGGTTGCCAGCACTGGTTACAGTTTGAAGCTTTCTCTTGAGTAGGCAGCCTGATCACAGCTTTCCTCCAGTATTAGTTAATTAATTAACAGTGTCTTGAGTTTAGTATGGCTGTTCTACAGTCTAGTAAAGACAGGGGGGGTTGACTGGGACAGGCAATGTAACATCCATAATGTTTTAAGAAAAAGTTTTTGTAAAACAAGCACCTTACATTGGGTCATCTTGAAACTTTCTCTCCAAAGCTGACTTTCATCAAGGTTTTATATGGTCTACTGCTTTATCTCTTTTCATTGGCAGAATCCTTTTTCAGTGTTATGATATTCATAACATCCATATCCACCAGTCTATCTTCCTGACAACGAACAGAACAGTGCTGGTTGTCCTGGTAACAGATACCAATGAATTGATCTATTTATTTGTTCAAACTGAACTACAGCACTTACTTTGAGTCAAATCTGATCCTTTCTGCTCTTCTCCTCCTCCCACAGTTCCACTCAGCCCCATTGTTTTCCTGCAGTCCACCAGCAGCACAGACAACCTCTTCATACCCAGCAGTAAGGTGCTAACAGGAGAGGCATGACACAGGGACTCCGGGAGGGTGGAAGGGCTAGCATTGTCCTGGTAACCATAAAGAGGGGACACAGACGCACATCATTATGGATGCTGATGTCACTGTTGTCATAAAGTGCTCTACAGAAACCCAGCCCAGACCCCAATAGAGAAAGCTGTATGCTAGACCAGACCAAGCTGTACCATCTGGTGTTCTGATCTGGAGAGACTCTTCTCTTCCTCGTCAGCATCAGGATGTTGTTGAGGCTTCCCAGAGGATCCACAATAGTCATGTGTCTCTCCTGTGTGAATGAGAACATCAAACAGATGGTAAACTTATGACCATCTATTGCAATCATAGAGTCTTACAAGAGGCATGCATATGTCTAAAATGGCCACTTTTATCATGATTTCCTAAAATATTGTTTGTGATGCAAATGTAAAAGGGTCGTTCCACAAAATGGGTGGCTTTTGTTATTTTAAGTAGAAAATATGCACCAATATAGAATTTTAAAAGCCTGTTATATTAGATGAGGGGAACCTTAATGTAGACCACATGGAGAATTCAATACATCGAATTTAAAAGTCCCTAAAATATATGAACCAATGGCAGATCGACCCTTTAACAATTCCTACAGTACTGAACAACATATTCAAGTGTAGAACTTCAGTAGAATAACACTTTAAAACCGCACATTAGTTCAACAACGGCATAGTTTGTGTCCCTGTTGAAGACGGTACTCACTGGTGTTAATCTGATATTCTGTCTCCTCTTTCACTCCAAAAACATCTTCCTCCTTCACCTTTATTGAGATAGCATCCTCTTCCTCTCTAAACGGTTATTTCTCTTCTATCACTATAACAGCCTCCTCTTCCTCCTTTTTCATTCTGAAATGTTCTTTCACTATAACAGCATCTTCTTCCTTCACTATAACAGTCTCATCTTCCTCCTTTTTCATTCTAAAAGGTTCTTTCTCTTTCACTGTAACATCCTCCTCTTCTTCAATGTTCAGCGCCAGAGCTTCTTTCTCCAAACAGCAGACCTCCTCTTCTATAGCAGGGATGAGTACTTTAATGAACTCATGGTCAGGGATGTTAGCTAGCTAGTTAGCATTAGCGACTAGCCTAGTGCTAGGCTCAGCATCAATCTTTAACAAGTTTGCAAATTCGGTTACAGTTAACCAGTTAATACGTCAACAGAACTGTGTTTAAAACACTGAGATTAGATCATGTACATTAAGATGGTCTAAAGCGTCAATCTTTCACTTTTATGTTGGCTAGCAAGCTACAGAGGTGGTTGAAAGAGTTTGTGCCTGGTTGTTCCTGAAGAAGCGTCCGTCCAGTCCATGATACGTCACGGAAGAAGCATCACCTGAAAGACGATCATCGCCATCTGCTGGCTGGAGTGGGTAACGCAGTTTGGAAACAATACACTACACTTTTGTATTGGAAAGAACGTACCGTAATTTCCGGACTATAAGCCGCTACTTTATTCCCACACTTTGAACCTCGTGGTTTATACAATGACGCGGCAAATTTATGGATTTTTCCCGATTTCACAAGATTCATGCCGCCAAAAAAACTGAGCACCGTCACATAATGTGACGTAAATCGAGCGCGCTCAAACTTCCCATCATTCTGATTACGGTAGTAATTTTGTCACCCTCTTCATGGCAAAGACACCAAGAAATGCATATGATGCAGCTTTCAAGTTGAAGGCGATCGATCTGGCTGTTGGAAAAGGAAATAGAGCTGCTGCATGGGAGCTTGGCCTTAATGAGTCGATGATAAGACGTTGGAAACAGCAGCGTGAGGAACTGACTCAGTGCAAAAAGACAACAAAGGCTTTCAGAGGGAAGAAAAGCAGATGGCCCAAAGTATTTGCAGCCACTCGACATCAGTGTAAATCGCTGTTTTGTTCCGTTTAAGAAATGTTTTTCAACAGAATCTTCGGAATGAATACACCCCTGATCATGTGTAAACACAGTTCACTTTTTCATTACAGCCAAGTTGTAGTCCTTCTCTCCTCCTCTCACCTATTCCCTTCGCTCCTGGACTTCAATGCATAACACATCAGCTGTATGTGACCAGGTGAAAAAAAAACTTTTCCAAAAGCTCGTAGGTTTGTATTGAAGTCAAAATACTCAGAGGAGAAACGGAAACTCGCTGTGCTCCAGGCTACACCATGGTGCTACCCTACAGAATGCTGCTGAGGCTACTGTAGACCTTCATGTTTTCATCAATTATTCGGTGACGTGATTATATTTAGTCGCCTTCCTCCTCTGAGGAGCCTCCCCTTCCTCCTCTGAGGAGCCTCCACTGCACCCAAAGGACACCTAGCCAACTTGACAATTGTGGGAAGCATTGGAGTCAACATGGGCCAGCATCCCTGTGGAATGCTTTCGACACCTTGTGGAGTCCATGCCCCGACGAATTGAGGCTATTCTGAGGGGAAAAGGGGAGGGTCCAACTCCATATTAGGAAGGTGTTCGAAATGTTTGGTATAATCAGTGGATACATCTGCCATTTAGCAGACACTTTTATCCAAAGGGATTTGCAGTCATGTTTGCAAACACTTTACCTATGGGTGGTCCCAGGAATCAAACCCACTACCCTGGTTTAACAAGCACTATACTCCACCAACTGAGATACAGGACCACAAGGAATGATCAAGGAATGACGCAGATAAACACACACAGCCTGAGTTTGAAAAATATAATTGAATCAAAGACCGTAACTTTGAAACTGACATACTCTATATTAGATGTAGTCCGATTCATCTGAATGGCCGATTAATTAGGGCCGATCTCATTTTTGGTATTTTTGGGCGGCGATTTTGCAGATTTTTTTTTTACACCTTTATTGAATCTTTATTTAACTCGGCAAGTCAGTTAAGAACGCATTCTTATTTTCAATGACGGCCTTGGAACGGTGGGTTAACTGCCTTGTCCAGGGGCAGAATGCTAGATTTTCACCTTGTCAGCTCGGGGGAAACTGCCTTGCAACCTTACAGTTAACTTGTCCAACTCTCTAACCACCTGCCTCTCATTGCACTCCACGAGGAGCCTGCCTGTTAAGCGAATGCAGTAGAAGCCAAGTTAACACCATCCAGTCCCTTCAGCTCCATTCAACCCCTCCCATCTGTCTCTAAACACCATCCAGCCCCACCCTTCAGCTCCATTCAACCCCTCCCATCTGTCTCTAAACACCATCCAGCCCCACCCTTCAGCTCCATTCAACCCCTCCCATCTGTCTCTTAACACCATCCAGTCCCTTCAGCTCCATTCAACCCCTCCCATCTGTCTCTTAACATCCATATGGGATTTATATTTGCCATATATATTTTAACTGTGCTGCGATGCTTCACAAAAGTACTAAACTTTTCGATTCTCATAGTTTCTACAGATTGTAAATTAAAGATAAACATTTTTGTTAAAATAATTATAATATTATGGATTGATTGAATAGGACTTTTCAAATGACCCAGTATTGCCATCTGCAGCGTTAGTTCTAGGTAAATGTTGCAATTCTTCAGCGATTCCTGGACCTGTGACCAACAATGAGCTACATATGGACAGTACCAAAATAAATGTCCTAATGACTGCCTCCTCGCAGCAAAATCTGCAGAGCTGGGAAGATTGTATCCCCATATATAACATTATATTGGTTGCAAGAATTTTGTATAATAATTGAAGCTTTGAATCCGGCGTCATTTTGCGTGTCAATTCATAAACCATGTGCCATGGAATCAGTACAATGAAAATCTCTTGCCAACTATTTTGAAATTTATTTGGCACAGCTGTCAGTTGTTTGGTCCTTAAATGGAACTGGTAAACATTTCTATTTATCACAATTTGGTCCACAATGCAGGGCCGACAAGTTCCTGTTCTACAGTCTTGTAAAGATAGGGGGGTTGACTGGGACAGGCAATGTAACATCCATCATGTTTTATGGAAAAGATTTTTGTAAAACAAGCACCTTACATCAGATCCTCTTGAAACTTTCTCTCCAAATCTGACTTTCATCAAGGTTTTATATGGTCTATTGGTTTCTCTCTAAATCTAACTTTCATCAAGGTTTTATATGGTCTATTGGTTTCTCTCTAAAACAAACTTACATCAAGGTTTTACATGTCAACTAACAGAACTGTCTACTGTGGTGGAAATATACCAGTCTATCTTCCTGTCAACAAACAGAAATCTGCTGGTTGTCCTGGTAACAGATACCAGTCTATCTTCCTGTCAACAAACAGACTCTGCTGGTTGTCCGGGTAACAGATACCAGTCTATCTTCCTGTCAACTAACAGAACTCTGCTGGTTGTCCGGGTAACAGATACCAGTCTATCTTCCTGTCACCAAACAGAACTCTGCTGGTTGTCCTGGTAACAGATACCAGTGGGCAGATCTATTGTATTTGTTCCAACTAAACTACAGCACTTACTTTGGTGTGTCAAATCTGATCCTTTCTTCTCTTCTCCTCCTCTCACAGTTCCACTCAGCCCCGTTGTTTTCCTGCAGTCCACCAGCAGCACAGACAACCTCTTCATACCCAGCAGTAAGGTGCTACCAGGAGAGGCACGATACAGGGACTCCGGGAGGGAGGAAGGGCTAGTGTTGTCCTGGTAACCATAAAGAGGGGACACAGACGCACATCATTATGGATGCTGATGTCACTGTTGTCATAAAGTGCTTTACAGAAACCCAGCCCCCAAGCAAGAGAAAGCTGTTTGCTTGTCCAGACCAAGCTGTACCATCTGGTGTTCTGATCTGGAGAGACTCTTCTCTGCCTCGTCAGCATCAGGATGTTGTTGAAGCTCCCCAGAGGATCCACCATAGTCATGTCTCTCTCCTGTGTTAATGAGAACATCAAAATGAGTAGTAAACTTATAACCGTCTAATAAAATCATAGGGTCTTACAAGAGGCATGAATATGTCCCTTTGATATTTTAAGTAGAGATTATGCTTCAATATTGAATTTTAAAAGCCTGTTATATTAGATGAGGGGAACTTTAATATAGACCACATGGAGAATTCAATACATCTCATTGAAAAGTCCCTAAAATATATGAACCAATTGCAGATCGACCCTTTAACAATTTATATAGAACTGAACAACATATTCAAGTGTAGAACTTCAGTAGAATGCCACTTTAAAACCACACATTAGTTCAACAACGGCATAGTTTGTGTCCCTGTTGAAGACAGTACTCACTGGTGTTAATCTGATATTCTGTCTCCTCTTTCACTCCCAAAACGTCTTCCTCCTTCACCTTTATTGAGATAGCATCCTCTTCCTCTCTAAACGGTTCTTTCTCTTCTTTCACTATAACAGCCTCCTCTTCCTCCCTTTTCATTCTGAAATGTTCTTTCACTATAACAGCATCTTCTTCCTTCACTATAACAGTCTCCTCTTCCTCCTTTTTCATTCTGAAATGTTCTTTCACTATAACAGCATCTTCTTCCTTCATTATAACAGTCTCCTCTTCCTCCTTTTTCATTCTGAAATGTTCTTTCACTATAACAGCATCTTCTTCCTTCACTATAACAGTCTCCTCTTCCTCCTTTTTCATTCTAAAAGGTTCTTTCTCTTTCACTGTAACATCCTCCTCTTCTTCAATGTTCAGCGCCAGAACTTCTTTCTCCAAACAGCAGACCTCCTCTTCTATAGCAGGGGATGAGTACTTTAATGAACTCATGGTCAGGGATGTTAGCTAGCTAGTTAGCATTAGCGACTAGCCTAGTGCTAGGCTCAGCATCAATCTTTAACAAGTTTGCAAATTAGGTTACAGTTAACCAGTTAATACGTCAACAGAACTGTGTTTAAAACACTGATATTAGATCATGTACATTAAGATGGTCTAAAGCGTTAATCTTTCACTTTTTTGTTGGCTAGCAAGCCACCGAGGTGGTTGATAGAGTAGCCACGTTGTTGTTCCTGAAGAAGCGTCCCGTCCAGTCCATTATACGTCACACAAGAAGCATCTCCTGAAAGACGTACATCGCCAGCTGCTGGCTGGAGTGGGTAACGCAGTTTGGAAACAATAGTTACTACACTTTTTGTATTGGAAAGAACGTCATAATTATTTAATAATAAGCTGATACATTTTCTCTTCCAAATAATACGTTCCTGTACACAGACGTAGAAGCTCAATATGAATATGTAGATGATTTATAAATACTTTTATGAATAGGTAGTGTGTTGATATACATTTTCTCTGTTAATTTTTCACATTCTTTTTTTATCTACATGTGACCATACTATTCCCTTAAAGCCACGCTCTATAAGATACAAATCATCCTGTAAACAACAGAACAAATGCATCACATGCAAATAGCACTTGGTTATCTGTAGTGCTATACACTGGGTAGACAAAACATTAAGAACAGCTGCTCCTTCCATGACTTAGAAAGACTAGGTGAATCCAGGCTAAAGCTATGATCCCTTACTGATGTCACTAGTTAAATCCACTTCAATCTGTGTAGATGAAGGGGGGAGACAGGTTAAATAACAATTTTTAAGCCTTGAGCCATGAGACATGGATTGTGCATGTGTGCCATTTAGAGAGTTAATGGGGAAGACAAAATATTTAAGTTACTTTGCACGGGGTATGGTAGTAGGTGCCAGGCGCACCGGTTTGTGTCAAGAACTGCAACGCTGCTGGGTTTTTCAGCTCAACAGTTTCCCATGTGTACCAAGAGTGGTCCACCACCCAAACAGTGGAGGTCAGTGCCGTTTAAGATGAGGCAGGACGATTGTTTTTTTCATGAGCATGGCCTTAATTCTATTACAGCATATTGGACGACTGTCATTCATATTTCACTCACCCTGTTCAATGTAACAGCAACAAGTTTAGGCTACTACATGATACTCTAAATGTCCCTATACCCATCATGAGGTAGCAACCTAGCCTATGAATGAAAGTTTAGAATGTAGGTTCACACAGGTCGAGAGAAAATTTTGCGATGACAGACAGTGCCACATGGACAGACAGTGACACATTCAATACTGCCTTGCACACTCTCGCCTGCATCTAGCTGAAATAGAGATATTACTGGACAAATTCAGGCATGTTTATCCCCGTTTTGTTCCATTTAAGAAACGTTGTCAACAGAATCGGCGGAATGAATACACCCCTGATCATGCATAAACACAGTTCACTTTCATTACAGACACGTTGTATTCCTTCTTGCATCTATGTGCTCTCCTCTTATCACCTTCTCCCTTTGTTTCTGTACTTCAATGCATAACACATCAGCTGTATGTCACCAGGAGAAAAAACCTTTCCAAGCCAAACCATTTCATAACTGCTACACACAGCTTACATTGTTGTCAACTGTGTAACTGTGTAAGTCTATGGAAGCCTTGAGAACCATAATCCTCCTAGGTTTTGTATTGAGGTCAATGTACCCAGAGGAGGATGCAAAATAGTATGTTTTAATAAATTATTTGGTTACGTGATTATATTTAGTATAGTTTTATCTAAAAAGGACAACTTTTAAATATTTTACCATTTTTATTTTTCTGAAAATAACTGAGGACGATGGTTCTCCCCTTCCTCCTCTGATGAGACCCCACTGCAACCAAAGGACACCCAGCCAATTTGACACATTTGTGGGAAGCATTGGAGTCAATATGGGCCAGCATCCCTGTGGAACGCTTTCGACACCTTGTAGAGTCCATGCCCCGACGAATTTAGGCTATTCTGAGGGAGAAAGGGGAGGGTCCAACTCCATATTAGGAAGGTGTTCCAAATGTTTGGTATAATCAGTGGATATATCTGCCATTTAGCAGACACTTTATCCAAAGGGATTTGCAGTCATGTGTACAAACACTTTACATATGGGTGGTCCCAGGAATCAAACCCACTACCCTGGTTTAACAAGCACTATACTCCACCAACTGAGCTACAGGACCACAAGGAATGATCAAGGAATGACACAGATAAACACACACAGCCTGAGTTTCAGAAATATAATTGAATCAAAGACTGAAACATTGAAACTGACATCCTTCATATTTAGTTACAAATATTATTTGTCACATGCGCTGAATACAACAGGTGTAGATCTTAACGTGAAATGCTTACTGACAAGCCTATAACCAACAACGTAGATAAGAAAAATAAGGGTTAAGAAAATATTCCCAAAATAAAAAGTTTTTAAAAGTAGCTCAGTGCCGAGGGGTAGCTCAGGCCTGAGCTACCCCTCGGTCCTGAGCTTCCTCAGTAATGAGGCACCCCTCAGTCCAGGTGGGCCCTTTGTTAGGGTTACTAGGCCAAGGTCGGCGACGAGGGTCGCCACTCAAATGACGCTAAGAAAGCGGACTAAGACTATGGTAGAGTGGCGTCCACGTCCCGCCACAGTGGACAGACGCCCACCCAGACCCTCTCCTTAAGTCTATGGTTGCCTAGATTGGTTGCCTAGATTGGTTCTCAATCAGAGGATATATATCAGAGGAGGTACCAGTACAGTGTCAATGTGGAGGCTATATACAGGAGGTACTAGTACAGAGTCAATATACAGGAGGTACCAGTACCGAGTCAATGTGGAGACTATATACAGGGGGTACCAGTACAGAATCAATGTGGAGGCTATATACAGGAGGTACCAGTACCGAGTCAATGTGGAGGCTATATACAGGGGGGTACCAGTACAGAGTGGAGGCTATACAAGGGATGTTACATACACTTAGGTTGGAGTCATTAAAACTCGGTTTTCAACCACTCCACAAATGTCTTGTTGACAAACTATAGTATATGCAAGTCTAAACACCATGGGACCACACAGCCGTCATACCGCTCAGGAAGAAGACTTGTTCTGTCTCCTAGAGATCAACATACGTTGGTGCGAAAAGTGCAAACCAGTCCCAAACAACAGCAAAGGACCTTGTGAAGATGCTGGAGGAAACAGGTACAAAAATATCTATATCCATAGTAAATGAGTCCTATATCAACATAACCTGAAAGGCCGCTCAGCAAGGAAGAAGCCACTGAAGAAGGGCCTTGGTTAGGGATGTATCCTTGTTTTGAATCCCAGCCACCGTAGGAGGCCTTTTGCCTTTTGGTTGGCCGCCGTTGTAAATAAGAATTTGTTCTTAACTGACTTGCCAAGTTAAATAAAGGTTCAATAATAAATAAATAAAATAAAGTACAGAGAGATAATTGATGAAAACCTGCTCCAGAGCACTCAGGACCTCAGACTGGGGCAAAGGTTCACCTTCCAACAGAACAACAACCCTAAGCACACAGACAAGGACAACGCAGAAGTGGCTTCGGGACAAGTCTCTGAATGTCCTTGTGTGGCCCAGCCAGAGCCTGGACTTGAACCCGATCGAACATCTCTGGAGAGACCTGAAAATAGCTGTGCAGCGACGCTCCCCATCCAACCTGACAGAGGTTGAGAGGATCTGCAGAGAAGAATGGGAAAAGAATGGGGAAAAATACAGGTGTGCCAAGCTTGTTCCTGTTAAGACACCTGGCCAGCTGAGTGCAGGTGGGCTCTCCTGTCAACATGAGGCTCCTGTTGCAGCCCTCAATGGCACATTGACAGATTTTCCACCTAGTCCTCTCTGGGATTCAAACAAGGGATCTTTCAGTTACTGGCCCAACACTGTTAACCGCTAGGCTACCTGCAGCAGGAGCCCCATGTTGACAGGAGAGCCCACCTGCATTCAGCTGGTCAGGGGCAGTGGTGCCCTGTAAGTAACAAATGTATCACTATCAGAGGGGTTGTATTATGACATTCAGATAGAACTACTCAGACATTCCAAATATCACCTGATTATCAGAGGGGTGCTTATGACATCATATAGAACTACTCAGACATTCCAATCAGGCTTCATCCATATCATGAAGGTGGATATTGATCCAACCATTTCAAAAGTAATGACTGGGCTGACGGAAACCAGTTTATGCCTGAACATTTTTATAAATGGCGACAGACGATATGTAGTTCGTTTGACATGGTGGGTTGTGTCAGTAAAAACGTTTTAGTGAGAAATGCCGATGGAAACTCCTTTATGTACAAATATTTATATATATATATATCCCACTAAAACTTGAGAAACATGTAGTTTATTAGGCTGCAGATGAAATAAGTATGAACTTCACAGAGTGGTGAAACTACATGTGATGAGCTTGATGATCAATTCCAATACTTTTGAGGGTCTTAATCTGGTGACATGATGACCGATGCTTGGTTGCCATTTGACAAATAAAATATTTGCTCTCATCCATAATAATCTCATCAATCGGGTAACAATGTTTATTCAACCAGTGGGAGCTTTGTAAATGCCCCCAGGAAAGTAAAACAAAGAACTCTTCATTGAGACAATGATAAATAGCAATCCGTGGGAGAGTTGTGTGTATATTATAAAATAAGGATCTGCTGGAGTCCAGTCAAAACCAAGACTCTTTATTTCTGAGCTCAGAGAGAATAAACATACACAGTGCAGTGTAGACAGTCTGAATTCCTGAAGCATTGGGTGATGAGCAAATATCTTTATAGTTTCCTGTTCCTGGGCGGGACTTTATTCATACAAGGACACAGGTGTAAATTGGTTTGCACACAGAATGATAGTCCAAGAACAGGAGATTATAATAGGACAGTTTCACAAGGTTAGTCACATACTCAGTTATGTGGACACCATACAACTAACATTTTCCATTACAACAGTCTGAACATTTTCATTTAATTAAATCATCAGTGGGCCAACAATGCAAATGTCAACAATGGAACAAATGCATCACATCCAAATATCACTTGATTATCTGTAGTGCTGGAGGAATGACACACCCAATTAAACACCAACACAAAGAGTTTAAAAAAAGGACCATTTAAACAACCTGGAACCTGATCTACTCTATATTCAAACTGACAGACTCATATTCACTTCAGTTTTCTAATAAAAACAAACAAATATATGTTTGGTATACCCTGTACCATTTATTTCATATGGTAAAGACAGGTAAACACATTGTCAGTCAACAATAATACAACGGGAGCACTGTGTATGTTCTCTGATGAATTTGAAGTCATGTGATGTGAAATATCAATATACAAGCTAAGAGAAGTCATTTCTCTCCCCTGTGTGGTTACTCTAAAGACGTTTAAGTGACTGTTATGAGTAAAATGTTTTCCCACGTCTGGCCTTTTGTAATCATTCTCCGCTGTGTGCAGTCTCATGTGTTCTTTCAGGCTTCCTAAATGGGCAAAAGCTTTGCACCCTGGGAGGAGTGGAAAGGATTCTCCCTGTGTGTATTCTCGTGTCGTTTCAGCCCCCCTGAACGGTTTAAACACTTTCCACACTGGGAGCAGTGGT
>NW_022263373.1:0-5000 GCF_002021735.2 Oncorhynchus kisutch
TAGATGTGGGGGGGGGGGGTGCTGATCCTAGATCATAATGAATCAGATAACATAGATGTGGGGTGGAGACCTGATCCTAGATCATAATGAATCAGATTACACAGAGGGGGACCTGATCCTAGATCATAATGAATCAGATAACATAGATGTGGGGGGGAGACCTGATCCTAGATCATAATGAATCAGATTACATAGATGTGTGGGGGGGGGGACCTGATCCTAGATCATAATGAATCAGATAACATAGATGTGGGGGGGGGGGGGGGGGTGGAGACCTGATCCTAGATCATAATGAATCAGATTACACAGAGGGGGGACCTGATCCTAGGTCATAATGAATCAGATAACATAGATGTGGGGGGGGGGGTGCTGATCCTAGATCATAATGAACCAGATTACACAGAGGGGGGACCTGATCCTAGATCATAATGAATCAGAAAAACATAGATGTGGGGGGGGAGACCTGATCCTAGATCATAATGAATCAGATAACATAGATGTGGGGGGGAGACCTGATCCTAGATCATAATGAATCAGATAACATAGATGTGGGGGGGACCTGATCCTAGATCATAATGAATCAGATAACATAGATGTGGGGGGGGAGACCTGATCCTAGATCATAATGAATCAGATAACATAGATGTGGGGGGGGACCTGATCCTAGATCATAATGAATCAGATAACATAGATGTGGGGGGGAGACTGATCCTAGATCATATATGAATCAGATAACATAGATGTGGGGGGAGACCTGATCCTAGATCATAATGAATCAGATAACATAGATGTGGGGGGGAGACCTGATCCTAGATCATAATGAATCAGATAACATAGATGTGGGGGGAGACCTGATCCTAGATCACAATGAATCAGATAACATAGATGTGGGGGGGAGACCTGATCCTAGATCATAATGAATCAGATTACATAGAGGGGGGACCTGATCCTAGATCATAATGAATCAGATAACATCGAGGGGGGGGGGGGTGCTGATCCTAGATCATAATGAATCAGATAACATAGATGTGGGGGGGAGACCTGATCCTAGATCATAATGAATCAGATAACATAGATGTGGGGGGGTGGAGACCTGATCCTAGATCATAATGAATCAGATTACACAGAGGGGGGACCTGATCCTAGATCATAATGAATCAGATAACATAGATGTGGGGGGGAGACCTGATCCTAGATCATAATGAATCAGATTACATAGATGGGGGCTGGAGACCTGATCCTAGATCATAATGAATCAGATTACATAGATGTGGGGGGACCTGATCCTAGATCATAATGAATCAGATTACATAGATGTGGGGGGGGAGATCTGATCCTAGATCATAATGAATCAGATTACATAGATGGGGGCTGGAGACCTGATCCTAGATCATAATGAATCAGATTACATAGATGGGGGGGGACCTGATCCTAGATCTGCACTCCTATCCCTGAGATGCTTTATGATTCCAAGCCCAGAAGCTGGTGGTGTGACTGTACAGCTTTAGGCTTTTTGAGGGGAGTCCAGTCCAGTCTATCCACCCCTCTATACCAGCGAATGGAGCAGTCTCCCCTGCTTGCCCAACAGCAAGGCTGGATCATACCAAATGGAGAGTTTGCTTTAGACAGGGGGGAGTAGACAATGACTCTAATGTGACTGTAAACTAAGCTGTTATAAAGGCAACCTTATTGGACATCATGGTAAAGCCACCTGAAATTAAAGTGTGGATGTTCTCAAAAGCAGAGACTTCTGGGTAACAACGAAATTAAATGTTTTGAGCGGAACCCAGTACAGAAATAAATAAATAAAAACCAATAATAGCAACTAAATAAATAAACCATTAGCAATAATTGCTATCTTAAATACCAGCAGCACATCACAATGAAACAAGCTGAAACCACTTAAGAGTTGTTCGTAGACCTTGGCTCTGAAGGACAGTGTCAGGGTTACGATGAGGAGATCGAGGACAGTGGGCCCCTTGTGGGTGAGACTTCCTGATGTTATTTGACCCCCTCTGTCGTTCTCGTCGCCGCGCCCCCCCCCCCCACCCCCCCCCATTGGAACAGAGGCCATAGGTCAGGGGTTGTTCTGCCCGGGTGGTTTCCTAAATACCTCCGTCTGTAGGAACATATCCGCACTGAGCCAAAATCAGCGTCATCCCGAAAGAGGATAGAAACCATGTTCCCTCTAAGTTGCACATGACTCCAGCTCCTGAACAGTCTCACACAGAACAATTGAGGGACAGAAAAGCATGAGATTGAACTTCACTTAAAATGTCTTTCCCGAGCTTTAAAAACAGATCAAGTTCTGGAAAATGGGGATTCAATAAATCAACACATAACAGGCCTCTTCCAAAAGACTGAAAACACCGGTGTGATTCGATGTCTAGGATTGGAAGTGATCAGGTCAGGAATGCCTGACCTGTAAAGCTCTGTTAGACAGCCAGGGTAGTCTTTAGAAACAGACTGCTGCATGGTTTGCTCCACTGACCCCTCTGTGCACACACACACACACACTAACTATACCCCACCACAACTCTGTTAAGACAACACAGGCAAACGACAGGAGGGGAGATTGATGGATCTGTCGGTAGTGATAACGAACCACCTTTACTTTACCTGACTGGGATGAACCTTTACCTGTTTACCTGACCAACGTCCTGATACCAGGACTTCTATCCTGTCTGGACCCCCCCCCCCCCCCCCCGACCCCCATACTGCATGTCTGTCTGCCCCGCGCAAACCAGGTCCCCCCCCCGACCCCCATACTGCATGTCTGTCTGCCCCGCGCAAACCAGGTCCCCCCCCCCCCCCCCCCCCGACCCCATACTGCATGTCTGTCTGCCCCGCGCAAAACCAGCCCCCCCCCCCCCCCCGACCCCCATACTGCATGTCTGTCTGCCCCGCGCAAACCAGGTGCTTTGTGTCTCTGTGTTTGTGGACAAACAGACTAACAGGGACCAAGTGTAGCGGTAGGAGGGGTGGAGGAGTCAGACGGACTCTCAGGCCAGGTCACCGGGGTCCTGGGAACGGGAGGGAGGGAGGGAGGGACCATCACCTGGTTCCCTCCTGCATGGTCCTCTGACTGGGGGGCTGGGAGACCCACACACAGACTTATAGCATGGAGACTAGTATATTATCAGATAAAAAGAGGAGAGGCGAGGAGGAGAGGGAGGGAGGAGGGAGGGAGGGAGGGAGGGAGGGAGGGAGGGAGGGAGGGAGGGAGGGAGGGAGGGAGGGGGAGGGAGGAGGGAGGGAGGGAGGGAGGGAGGGAGGAGGGAGGGTGATTGAGTTATTCCGTGGCTTATCTTGTTCCGATGCTAACAGCTTTATAGCATCAGATGCAGCTGGGTGGTGAATGTTGAAGGGTTTCAGATATCACAGCTCTCTCTCTCCCTCTCTCTCCTCTCTCTCTCTCTCTCTCTCCTCTCTCCTCTCTCCTCTCTCTCTCTCTCTCCTCTCTCTCTCTCTGTCTCTCTGTCTCTCTCTCTCTCTCTCTCTCTCCTCTCTCCTCTCTCCTCTCTCTCTCTCTCTCTCTCTCTCTCTCTCTCTCTCTCTCTCTCCTCTCTCTCTCTCGCTCTCTCTCCTCTCTCTCTCTCTCTCTCTCTCTCTCTCTCCTCTCTCTCTCTCGCTCTCTCTCTCTCCTCTCTCCCTCTCTCTCTTTCTCTCTCTCTCTGTCTCTCTCTCCCTCTCTCTCTCTCTCTGTCTCTCTCTCCCTCTCTCCCTCTCTCTCTCTCTCTCTCCCTCTCTCTCTCTCTCTGTCTCTCTCTCTCTCCCTCTCTCCCTCTCTCTCTCTCTCTCTCTCTCTCTCTCTCTCTCCCTCTCTCAGTACAGAAACATCTTTTGAAAAGCTTGTAGTCCCCTAGTCCCTTTATTAACACCACTCTTTACATCTCAGGGGGTTTAGGTGGAATGCCTGCACTACTACTGTACTACCATGACTATTCCACGTCAACGTCACAACTAGACCTACTGCAAAAAAAAACACACACAATTAAAACCACTACAAATAATTTTGCTTTCGCAAAAGGAAAGAGCTACGAAATTCTCTCCTCACACAATGCAATGCTCTCCAGGAATAAAACACTTAAAAAGTTAACTTTATAGTTTTATTGAATGAAGTTAAATCCTGAATCTAGAATAGCCTGATGTTTGTGCCGTTAAAACGTAAATCCCAAATGCCTGAGAGATTCAGAAGTTGTTCAGAAGTAATCGATCTTGGTTTTAACAGTTTCTTTTTCTGCAGTGGCTATTGATTGTATTCCTTTCATGTGCTTGTTCTCCTGACGCCGCTCTGTCTGGAGGAGGCGGAGTCTGGGGATGGCAGGGGGCGGGGTCTGGGGGAGGCAGGGGGCGGGGTCTGGGGGAGGCAGGGTGCGGGGTTTTGGGGAGGAAAAAAAACAGCCAAATTCCTTTCTGCTGCCTCCACCTTCTTTGGGGGTCTGAGGGCTGTTTTTTTTTTCTGAATGAACCGAATACCAATGACAAAATGAATCACTCTCTTTCACAGAACAAACCCAGGGATCTCCCCCTAAACGAAGAGGCAGGATCTCCCCCTAAACGAAGAGGCAGGATCTCCCCCTAAACGAAGAGGCAGGATCTCCCCCTAAATGAAGAGGCAGGATCTCCCCCTAAACGAAGAGGCAGGATCTCCCCCTAAACGAAGAGGCAGGATCTCCCCCTAAACGAAGAGGCAGGATCTCCCCCTAAACGAAGAGGCAGGATCTCCCCCTAAACGAAGAGGCAGGATCTCCCCCTAAACGAAGAGGCAGGATCTCCCCCTAAATGAAGAGGCAGGATCTCCCCCTAAACGAAGAGGCAGGATCTCCCCCTAAACGAAGAGGCAGGATCTCCCCCTAAACGAAGAGGCAGGATCTCCCCCTAAACGAAGAGGCAGGATCTCCCCCTAACGAAGAGGCAGGATCTCCCCCTAAACGAAGAGGTAGGATCTCCCCCTAAACGAAGAGGCAGGATCTCCCCCTAAACGAAGAGGCAGGATC
>NW_022263373.1:10000-60381 GCF_002021735.2 Oncorhynchus kisutch
TGGCCACAGACAGCCTGACCACAGACAGCCTGGTCACAGACAGCCTGGCCACAGACAGCCTGACCACAGACAGCCTGGTCACAGACAGCCTGACCACAGACAGCCTGGCCACAGACAGCCTGACCACAGACAGCCTGGTCACAGACAGCCTGGTCACAGACAGCCTGACCACAGAAAGCCTGGCCACAGACAGCCTGGCCACAGACAGCCTGACCACAGACAGCCTGGCCACAGACAGCCTGACCACAGACAGCCTGGCCACAGACAGCCTGGCCACAGACAGCCTGACCACAGACAACCTGACCACAGACAGCCTGGCCACAGACAACCTGGCCACAGACAGCCTGGCCACAGACAGCCTGGCCACAGACAGCCTGACCACAGACAGCCTGGCCACAGACAACCTGGCCACAGAAAGCCTGGCCACAGACAGCCTGGCCACAGACAGCCTGACCACAGACAGCCTGGCCACAGACAACCTGGCCACAGACAGCCTGGCCACAGACAGCCTGACCACAGACAGCCTGGTCACAGACAGCCTGACCACAGACAGCCTGACCACAGACAACCTGGCCACAGACAGCCTGGCCACAGACAGCCTGACCACAGACAGCCTGGTCACAGACAGCCTGGCCACAGACAGCCTGACCACAGACAACCTGGCCACAGACAACCTGGCCACAGACAGCCTGGCCACAGACAGCCTGACCACAGACAGCCTGGTCACAGACAACCTGGCCACAGACAGCCTGACCACAGACAGCCTGGTCACAGACAGCCTGGTCACAGACAGCCTGACCACAGAAAGCCTGGTCACAGAAAGCCTGGCCACAGAAAGCCTGGCCACAGAAAGCCTGGTCACAGAAAGCCTGGCCACAGAAAGCCTGGTCACAGAAAGCCTGGCCACAGAAAGCCTGGCCACAGAAAGCCTGGCCACAGAAAGCCTGGTCACAGACAGCCTGGTCACAGACAGCCTGGCCACAGAAAGCCGGGTCACAGAAAGCCTGGTCACAGACAGCCTGGCCACAGAAAGCCTGGCCACAGAAAGCCTGGCCACAGAAAGCCTGGTCACAGAAAGCCTGGTCACAGACAGCCTGGCCACAGATCTCCAATAGTGAGTGGGGTTAGAGTTCGTAATTGGAATACATGCTCTCATTCTGTCTATTGTGAAATTAGCTGCTCTTCCCTCTCTGTCTGGTGCTGTACTGCTCTCCCCTCTCTGTCTGGTGCTTTACTGCTCTCCCCTCTCTGTCTGGTGCTTTACTGCTCTCCCCTCTCTGTCTGGTGCTGTACTCCTCTCCCCTCTCTGTCTGGTGCTTTACTGCTCTCCCCTCTCTGTCTGGTGCTGTACTGCTCTCCCCTCTCTGTCTGGTGCTGTACTGTCTGGTGCTGTACTCCTCTCCCCTCTCTGTCTGGTGCTGTACTCCTCTCCCCTCTCTGTCTGGTGCTGTACTCCTCTCCCCTCTCTGTCTGGTGCTTTACTCCTCTCCCCTCTCTGTCTGGTGCTTTACTGCTCTCCCCTCTCTGTCTGGTGCTGTACTCCTCTCCCCTCTCTGTCTGGTGCTGTACTCCTCTCCCCTCTCTGTCTGGTGCTGTACTGCTCTCCCCTCTCTGTCTGGTGCTGTACTCCTCTCCCCTCTCTGTCTGGTGCTGTACTGCTCTCCCCTCTCTGTCTGGTGCTGTACTGCTCTCCCCTCTCTGTCTGGTGCTGTACTCCTCTCCCCTCTCTGTCTGGTGCTGTACTGCTCTCCCCTCTCTGTCTGGTGCTGTACTGCTCTCCCCTCTCTGTCTGGTGCTGTACTGCTCTCCCCTCTCTGTCTGGTGCTGTACTCCTCTCCCCTCTCTGTCTGGTGCTGTACTGCTCTCCCCTCTCTGTCTGGTGCTGTACTGCTCTCCCCTCTCTGTCTGGTGCTGTACTCCTCTCCCCTCTCTGTCTGGTGCTGTACTGCTCTCCCCTCTCTGTCTGGTGCTGTACTCCTCTCCCCTCTCTGTCTGGTGCTGTACTGTCTGGTGCTGTACTCCTCTCCCCTCTCTGTCTGGTGCTGTACTCCTCTCCCCTCTCTGTCTGGTGCTGTACTCCTCTCCCCTCTCTGTCTGGTGCTTTACTGCTCTCCCCTCTCTGTCTGGTGCTTTACTGCTCTCCCCTCTCTGTCTGGTGCTGTACTCCTCTCCCCTCTCTGTCTGGTGCTGTACTCCTCTCCCCTCTCTGTCTGGTGCTGTACTGCTCTCCCCTCTCTGTCTGGTGCTGTACTGCTCTCCCCTCTCTGTCTGGTGCTGTACTGCTCTCCCCTCTCTGTCTGGTGCTGTACTCCTCTCCCCTCTCTGTCTGGTGCTGTACTGCTCTCCCCTCTCTCTCTGGTGCTGTACTGCTCTCCCCTCTCTGTCTGGTGCTGTACTCCTCTCCCCTCTCTGTCTGGTGCTGTACTGCTCTCCCCTCTCTGTCTGGTGCTGTACTGCTCTCCCCTCTCTGTCTGGTGCTGTACTCCTCTCCCCTCTCTGTCTGGTGCTGTACTGCTCTCCCCTCTCTGTCTGGTGCTGTACTGCTCTCCCCTCTCTGTCTGGTGCTGTACTGCTCTCCCCTCTCTGTCTGGTGCTGTACTCCTCTCCCCTCTCTGTCTGGTGCTGTACTGCTCTCCCCTCTCTGTCTGGTGCTGTACTCCTCTCCCCTCTCTGTCTGGTGCTGTACTGCTCTCCCCTCTCTGTCTGGTGCTGTACTGCTCTCCCCTCTCTGTCTGGTGCTGTACTCCTCTCCCCTCTCTGTCTGGTGCTGTACTGCTCTCCCCTCTCTGTCTGGTGCTGTACTGCTCTCCCCTCTCTGTCTGGTGCTGTACTCCTCTCCCCTCTCTGTCTGGTGCTGTACTGCTCTCCCCTCTCTGTCTGGTGCTGTACTGCTCTCCCCTCTCTGTCTGGTGCTGTACTCCTCTCCCCTCTCTGTCTGGTGCTGTACTGCTCTCCCCTCTGTCTGGTGCTGTACTGCTCTCCCCTCTCTGATGGGACCTGTGCCAGTTACATGAATGGTGCTGTTGGACACGTGACTTTGTCTCACTGTGGTCTCCCTCTTAGCATTGCAGAATTACTCATGTTTTCTCTGGCATAGGGACAGTTTTTTTTCTTCTTGTTTTGTGGTGCCTCCCTCACTCTCTCTTCCTCACCGCCAGTATCCACCCACAGGAAAGGTGCTTTCTTTCCCCCTCTCTCTCTCTCTCTCTCTCTCTGTCTCTCTCTCTTTCTCTCTCTGTCTCTCTCTCTCTCTCTCTTTCTCTCTCTCTCTCTCTCTCTCTCTCTCTCTCTCTTTCTCTCTCTGTCTCTCTCTCTCCTCTCTCTCTCTCTCTCTCTCTCTCTCTCTCTCTCTCTCTCTCTCTCTCTCTCTCTCTCTCTCTCTCTCTCTTTTTTTTTAAACCTCATTCTCATTCAGTGAGTAGGCTGGTTTCGTGTGGGCTGTGGAGATGCATTTATAATGCCCTCTGTTTTTTTGTAGTCTTGCCAATCCCATGTAAAAACTCTCGCCCCGGGGGCCATATAGCCTATAGGGTATAAACGTCTAGTTATTGTTATTTGTCAGTCAAATCGTGACACGTGGATTTGACAGTGCGGCAGCTGTCACTATTTCATTTCAATATTTCTCCCGCTCATTTGTAACGACAGGAGCTGAAATTCCAATCGATCACGGGCTTATTTTATCACCAAAAGCCACCCCCCACCCACTTCGACAGAAAGGGGAGACGGGGAGGGTTTTTTCCTGAGCCAAATACCGAAGTGGGCAGCACGTGCTGTTCATAATACACTCAAGCAACATCTCCCTCCAGGCATTTTTTTCCCCTTTTGTTTTTCTTTTCAGTAGCACAAACTTATTCCGATTCATTTTAATAGCCGACCCACCGGTTGATTCGTGCATTAGTTTACAACAAGAGGATTCCCCCTTTCAAACTTTTGCACCAGGACGTCCGGTGGCTGGCGGTGTGGTCGGTTGGTGTGCAGGCAGGCAGGCAGGGCAGGATAGGCTCCAGGCTGACCGTGTGTGTAGTACAGTAGACTAGAAGCTGCTGCAAGAGAGATTACTATTTTGGTACAAAGTCACAATGAGTGCACGCGGTGAAGAAGCCGGGGAGAGTTCAGGGACCGGGACCCAGGAGCCGGAGCCTGCGGCGGCTGCAGAGGCTCCGGTCAAGCGCAGACCGGGCAGACCGAGGAAGCCTGTTAAGGTCGGTCCTAAATGTATTTATTTATCCGATGTAGGTTAACATACATGTCAGACATATATGCAGTTGCTACGATGCTAGTGTGTGTGTGTGTGTGTTCCCATTGCGGGATAGGCAACTCTGTCCGGATGCAGCTTGCAGCGCTATACCGATGTTGTTAACGCAGAACTTGGAACAATCCAACCGATCTGCAGGGACAGTAAAGCATGGCATGTTGTTGTTACTGTTTACACACACACAAAAAAAGGTTCGGTTTGTTTTGAAATGTGGTTATAGGGAGTTAAGGTTGGCAATGATTGCAAGTAGATAGGACTCGGTCGTTGTAGATAAACCCATCGAACCGTCGGGGTTGAGTTTCACGATTCAACAACATATAGGATCGCAGAACTTATACAATTCCATTTATGTTAAATATACAGGGAGTAATATTATTGTGTGAAATGTAACGTCTGTTTCTAGTTTATCCATGATATAGAGCTACGGACGTTGTATCCCCATTTGCTTCGCCAGTAAATCTCAGCTATAGGTTGAGCCTATGCAATAGCTGCACCACCTACTTTATTTCGTAACACATCTCCTCCGACATAACTTTGCCACGAACGACTCAACAATTTGGGGTTTTGCATTTGATATGACCTGTTCTTGTTTATTGTTGTTGTTGTTTATTTTTTTAATTTTTGACGCGAATCGGTTCGAGACGGACGGGCTATGCATAAGCTGTTCCTTGTGTAGCAACCTTGTTGATAGGCTATGTTTCTGATTGACCATGCCCAGTGATCTATAGCTAGGTGATGTTCATTAGAAGACATCTCATCAGATACACCAGACGTGTATTTAAAGGCTTCATGTAGACGTGTTTACTGTTAATTAAGGATATGATTCAGTGCCCAGAGGAAGTCGTGATGTGACTCACATCAACATTCATAAAACACATTCCCAATTGAAAAATAAATGAATAAATGCAAAACACCAACTGGTGGCCGAAGCACAACAGTTTGGCATGAGATACCCCTTCTATACCCAGACAAATATCCCACAAATTTACCATGCCAGCTTCTGTATGTATAGCAGCTGTTATCTGAAAGGGGTATGGGGAAAAATTTAAAAAAAATAAAAGGTAAATTAATAGCCACAAAAAGACCTAGTCGTGATTCCTGCATTTTCACAGACCCTGTAACTAGAATACATGTATCAGGTCAGTGTGAATGGTTCTCTGCAGGTAACAGGTCAGTGTGAATGGTTCTCTACAGGTATCAGGTCAGTGTGAATGGTTCTCTACTTCTCTACAGGTATCAGGTCAGTGTGAATGGTTCTCTACAGGTATCAGGTCAGTGTGAATGGTTCTCTACAGGTATCAGGTCAGTGTGAATGGTTCTCTGTAGGTATCAGGTCAGTGTGAATGGTTCTCTACAGGTATCAGGTCAGTGTGAATGGTTCTCTACAGGTATCAGGTCAGTGTGAATGGTTCTCTACAGGTATCAGGTCAGTGTGAATGGTTCTCTACAGGTATCAGGTCAGTGTGAATGATTCTCTACAGGTATCAGGTCAGTGTGAATGGTTCTCTACAGGTATCAGGTCAGTGTGAATGGTTCTCTACAGGTATCAGGTCAGTGTGAATGGTTCTCTACAGGTATCAGGTCAGTGTGAATGGTTCTCTACAGGTATCAGGTCAGTGTGAATGGTTCTCTACAGGTATCAGGTCAGTGTGAATGGTTCTCTGTAGGTATCAGGTCAGTGTGAATGGTTCTCTACAGGTATCAGGTCAGTGTGAATGGTTCTCTACAGGTATCAGGTCAGTGTGAATGGTTCTCTACAGGTATCAGGTCAGTGTGAATGGTTCTCTGTAGGTATCAGGTCAGTGTGAATGGTTCTCTGTAGGTATCAGGTCAGTGTGAATGGTTCTCTGTAGGTATCAGGTCAGTGTGAATGGTTCTCTACAGGTATCAGGTCAGTGTGAATGGTTCTCTACAGGTATCAGGTCTGTGTGAATGGTTCTCTACAGGTATCAGGTCAGTGTGAATGGTTCTCTACTTCTCTACAGGTATCAGGTCAGTGTGAATGGTTCTCTACAGGTATCAGGTCAGTGTGAATGGTTCTCTACAGGTATCAGGTCAGTGTGAATGGTTCTCTACAGGTATCAGGTCAGTGTGAATGGTTCTCTACTTCTCTACAGGTATCAGGTCAGTGTGAATGGTTCTCTACAGGTATCAGGTCAGTGTGAATGGTTCTCTGCAGGTATCAGGTCTGTGTGAATGGTTCTCTACAGGTATCAGGTCAGTGTGAATGGTTCTCTACAGGTATCAGGTCAGTGTGAATGGTTCTATACAGGTATCAGGTCAGTGCGAATGGTTCTCTACAGGTATCAGGTCAGTGTGAATGGTTCTCTACTTCTCTACAGATATCAGGTCAGTGTGAATGGTTCTCTACAGATTTCAGGTCAGTGTGAATGGTTCTCTACAGGTATCAGGTCAGTGTGAATGGTTCTCTACAGGTATCAGGTCAGTGTGAATGGTTCTATGCTTCTCTACATATATCAGGTCAGTGTGAATGGTTCTCTACGGGTATCAGGTCAGTGTGAATGGTTCTCTACAGGTATCAGGTCAGTGTGAATGGTTCTCTACAGGTATCAGGTCAGTGTGAATGGTTCTCTACAGGTATCAGGTCAGTGTGAATGGTTCTCTAGAGGTATCAGGTCAGTGTGAATGGTTCTCTGCAGGTATCAGGTCAGTGTGAATGGTTCTCTACAGGTATCAGGTCAGTGTGAATGGTTCTCTACTACTCTACAGGTATCAGGTCAGTGTGAATGGTTCTCTACAGGTATCAGGTCAGTGTGAATGGTTCTCTACAGGTATCAGGTCTGTGTGAATGGTTCTCTACTTCTCTACAGGTATCAGGTCAGTGTGAATGGTTCTCTACAGGTATCAGGTCAGTGTGAATGGTTCTCTACAGGTATCAGGTCAGTGTGAATGGTTCTCTACAGGTATCAGGTCAGTGTGAATGGTTCTCTACAGGTATCAGGTCAGTGTGAATGGTTCTCTGCAGGTATCAGGTCAGTGTGAATGGTTCTCTACTTCTCTACAGGTATCAGGTCAGTGTGAATGGTTCTCTACAGGTATCAGGTCAGTGTGAATGGTTCTCTACAGGTATCAGGTCAGTGTGAATGGTTCTCTACAGGTATCAGGTCAGTGTGAATGGTTCTCTAGAGGTATCAGGTCAGTGTGAATGGTTCTCTGCAGGTATCAGGTCAGTGTGAATGGTTCTCTACAGGTATCAGGTCAGTGTGAATGGTTCTCTACTACTCTACAGGTATCAGGTCAGTGTGAATGGTTCTCTACAGGTATCAGGTCAGTGTGAATGGTTCTCTACAGGTATCAGGTCAGTGTGAATGGTTATCTACAGGTATCAGGTCTGTGTGAATGGTTCTCTACTTCTCTACAGGTATCAGGTCAGTGTGAATGGTTCTCTACAGGTATCAGGTCAGTGTGAATGGTTCTCTACAGGTATCAGGTCAGTGTGATTGGTTCTCTACAGGTATCAGGTCAGTGTGAATGGTTCTCTGTAGGTATCAGGTCAGTGTGAATAGTTCTCTGCAGGTATCAGGTAAGTGTGAATGGTTCTCTACAGGTAATAGGTCAGTGTGAATGGTTCCCTACAGGTATCAGGTCAGTGTGAATGGTTCTCTGCAGGTATCAGGTCAGTGTGAATGGTTCTCTACAGGTATCAGGTCAGTGTGAATGGTTCTCTACTTCTCTACATGTATCAGGTCAGTGTGAATGGTTCTCTACAGGTACCAGGTCAGTGTGAATGGTTCTCTACAGGTACCAGATCAGTGTGAATGGTTCTCTACAGGTATCAGGTCAGTGTGAATGGTTCTCTACTTCTCTACAGGTATCAGGTCAGTGTGAATGGTTCTCTTCTTCTCTACATGTATCAGGTCAGTGTGAATGGTTCTCTACAGGTACCAGGTCAGTGTGAATGGTTCTCTACAGGTATCAGGTCAGTGTGAATGGTTCTCTACAGGTATCAGGTCACTGTGAATGGTTCTCTGCAGGTATCAGGTCTGTGTGAATGGTTCTCTGCAGGTGTCAGGTCTGTGTGAATGGTTCTCTGCAGGTATCAGGTCAGTGTGAATGGTTCTCTGCTTCTCTACAGGTATCAGGTCAGTGTGAATGGTTCTCTACAGGTATCAGGTCAGTGTGAATGGTTCTCTGCAGGTATCAGGTCAGTGTGAATGGTTCTCTACTTCTCTGCAGGTATCAGGTCAGTGTGAATGGTTCTCTACAGGTATCAGGTCAGTGTGAATGGTTCTCTGCTTCTCTACATATATCAGGTCAGTGTGAATGGTTCTCTACAGGTATCAGGTCAGTGTGAATGGTTCTCTACAGGTATCAGGTCAGTGTGAATGGTTCTCTACGGGTATCAGGTCAGTGTGAATGGTTCTCTACAGGTATCAGGTCAGTGTGAATGGTTCTCTAGAGGTATCAGGTCAGTGTGAATGGTTCTCTGCAGGTATCAGGTCAGTGTGAATGGTTCTCTACAGGTATCAGGTCAGTGTGAATGGTTCTCTACTTCTCTACAGGTATCAGGTCCGTGTGAATTGTTCTCTACAGGTATCAGGTCAGTGTGAATGGTTCTCTACAGGTATCAGGTCAGTGTGAATGGTTATCTACAGGTATCAGGTCTGTGTGAATGGTTCTCTACTTCTCTACAGGTATCAGGTCAGTGTGAATGGTTCTCTACAGGTATCAGGTCAGTGTGAATGGTTCTCTACAGGTATCAGGTCAGTGTGATTGGTTCTCTACAGGTATCAGGTCAGTGTGAATGGTTCTCTGTAGGTATCAGGTCAGTGTGAATAGTTCTCTGCAGGTATCAGGTAAGTGTGAATGGTTCTCTACAGGTAATAGGTCAGTGTGAATGGTTTTCTACAGGTATCAGGTCAGTGTGAATGGTTCTCTGCAGGTATCAGGTCAGTGTGAATGGTTCTCTACAGGTATCAGGTCAGTGTGAATGGTTCTCTACTTCTCTACATGTATCAGGTCAGTGTGAATGGTTCTCTACAGGTACCAGGTCAGTGTGAATGGTTCTCTACAGGTACCAGGTCAGTGTGAATGGTTCTCTACAGGTATCAGGTCAGTGTGAATGGTTCTCTACTTCTCTACAGGTATCAGGTCAGTGTGAATGGTTCTCTACTTCTCTACATGTATCAGGTCAGTGTGAATGGTTCTCTACAGGTACCAGGTCAGTGTGAATGGTTCTCTACAGGTATCAGGTCAGTGTGAATGGTTCTCTACAGGTATCAGGTCAGTGTGAATGGTTCTCTACAGGTATCAGGTCTGTGTGAATGGTTCTCTACTTCTGTACATGTATCAGGTCAGTGTGAATGGTTCTCTGCAGGTATCAGGTCTGTGTGAATGGTTCTCTACTTCTCTACAGGTATCAGGTCAGTGTAAATGGTTCTCTGCAGGTATCAGGTCAGTGTGAATGGTTCTCTACATGTATCAGGTCTGTGTGAATGGTTCTCTGCAGGTATCAGGTCAGTGTGAATGGTTCTCTACATGTATCAGGTCAGTGTGAATGGTTCTCTACAGGTATCAGGTCTGTGTGAATAGTTCTCTACAGGTATCAGGTCAGTGTGAATGGTTCTCTACTTCTCTACAGGTATCAGGTCTGTGTGAATGGTTCTCTACAGGTATCAGGTCAGTGTGAATGGTTCTCTACAGGTATCAGGTCAGTGTGATTGGTTCTCTACAGGTATCAGGTCAGTGTGAATGGTTCTCTACAGGTATCAGGTCAGTGTGAATGGTTCTCTACAGGTATCAGGTCAGTGTGAATGGTTCTCTACAGGTATCAGGTCAGTGTGAATGGTTCTCTACAGGTATCAGGTCAGTGTGAATGATTCTCTGCTTCTCTACAGGTATCAGGTCAGTGTGAATGGTTCTCTACAGGTATCAGGTCAGTGTGAATGGTTCTCTACAGGTATCAGGTCAGTGTGAATGGTTCTCTACTTCTCTACAGGTATCAGGTCAGTGTAAATGGTTCTCTGTAGGTATCAGGTCAGTGTGAATGGTTCTCTACATGTATCAGGTCAGTGTGAATGGTTCTCTGCAGGCATCAGGTCAGTGTGAATGGTTCTCTACAGGTATCAGGTCAGTGTGAATGGTTCTCTGCAGGCATCAGGTCAGTGTGAATGGTTCTCTACAGGTATCAGGTCAGTGTGAATGGTTCTCTACAGGTATCAGGTCAGTGGGAATGGTTCTCTACAGGTATCAGGTCAGTGGGAATGGTTATCTGCTTCTCTACAGGTATCAGGTCAGTGTGAATGGTTCTCTACTTCTCTACAGGTATCAGGTCAGTGTGAATGGTTCTCTACAGGTATCAGGTCAGTGTGAATGGTTCTCTACAGGTATCAGGTCAGTGTGAATGGTTCTCTACTTCTCTACAGGTATCAGGTCAGTGTGAATGGTTCTCTACTTCTCTACATGTATCAGGTCAGTGTGAATGGTTCTCTACAGGTACCAGGTCAGTGTGAATGGTTCTCTACAGGTATCAGGTCAGTGTGAATGGTTCTCTACAGGTATCAGGTCAGTGTGAATGGTTCTCTACAGGTATCAGGTCTGTGTGAATGGTTCTCTACTTCTGTACATGTATCAGGTCAGTGTGAATGGTTCTCTGCAGGTATCAGGTCTGTGTGAATGGTTCTCTGCAGGTGTCAGGTCTGTGTGAATGGTTCTCTGCAGGTATCAGGTCAGTGTGAATGGTTCTCTGCTTCTCTACAGGTATCAGGTCAGTGTGAATGGTTCTCTACAGGTATCAGGTCAGTGTGAATGGTTCTCTGCAGGTATCAGGTCAGTGTGAATGGTTCTCTACTTCTCTGCAGGTATCAGGTCAGTGTGAATGGTTCTCTACAGGTATCAGGTCAGTGTGAATGGTTCTCTGCTTCTCTACATATATCAGGTCAGTGTGAATGGTTCTCTACAGGTATCAGGTCAGTGTGAATGGTTCTCTACAGGTATCAGGTCAGTGTGAATGGTTCTCTACGGGTATCAGGTCAGTGTGAATGGTTCTCTACAGGTATCAGGTCAGTGTGAATGGTTCTCTAGAGGTATCAGGTCAGTGTGAATGGTTCTCTGCAGGTATCAGGTCAGTGTGAATGGTTCTCTACAGGTATCAGGTCAGTGTGAATGGTTCTCTACTTCTCTACAGGTATCAGGTCCGTGTGAATTGTTCTCTACAGGTATCAGGTCAGTGTGAATGGTTCTCTACAGGTATCAGGTCAGTGTGAATGGTTATCTACAGGTATCAGGTCTGTGTGAATGGTTCTCTACTTCTCTACAGGTATCAGGTCAGTGTGAATGGTTCTCTACAGGTATCAGGTCAGTGTGAATGGTTCTCTACAGGTATCAGGTCAGTGTGATTGGTTCTCTACAGGTATCAGGTCAGTGTGAATGGTTCTCTGTAGGTATCAGGTCAGTGTGAATAGTTCTCTGCAGGTATCAGGTAAGTGTGAATGGTTCTCTACAGGTAATAGGTCAGTGTGAATGGTTCTCTACAGGTATCAGGTCAGTGTGAATGGTTCTCTGCAGGTATCAGGTCAGTGTGAATGGTTCTCTACAGGTATCAGGTCAGTGTGAATGGTTCTCTACTTCTCTACATGTATCAGGTCAGTGTGAATGGTTCTCTACAGGTACCAGGTCAGTGTGAATGGTTCTCTACAGGTACCAGGTCAGTGTGAATGGTTCTCTACAGGTATCAGGTCAGTGTGAATGGTTCTCTACTTCTCTACAGGTATCAGGTCAGTGTGAATGGTTCTCTACTTCTCTACATGTATCAGGTCAGTGTGAATGGTTCTCTACAGGTACCAGGTCAGTGTGAATGGTTCTCTACAGGTATCAGGTCAGTGTGAATGGTTCTCTACAGGTATCAGGTCAGTGTGAATGGTTCTCTACAGGTATCAGGTCTGTGTGAATGGTTCTCTACTTCTGTACATGTATCAGGTCAGTGTGAATGGTTCTCTGCAGGTATCAGGTCTGTGTGAATGGTTCTCTACTTCTCTACAGGTATCAGGTCAGTGTAAATGGTTCTCTGCAGGTATCAGGTCAGTGTGAATGGTTCTCTACAGGTATCAGGTCAGTGTGAATGGTTCTCTACTACTCTACAGGTATCAGGTCAGTGTGAATGGTTCTCTACAGGTATCAGGTCAGTGTGAATGGTTCTCTACAGGTATCAGGTCTGTGTGAATGGTTCTCTACTTCTCTACAGGTATCAGGTCAGTGTGAATGGTTCTCTACAGGTATCAGGTCAGTGTGAATGGTTCTCTACAGGTATCAGGTCAGTGTGAATGGTTCTCTACAGGTATCAGGTCAGTGTGAATGGTTCTCTACAGGTATCAGGTCAGTGTGAATGGTTCTCTGCAGGTATCAGGTCAGTGTGAATGGTTCTCTACTTCTCTACAGGTATCAGGTCAGTGTGAATGGTTCTCTACAGGTATCAGGTCAGTGTGAATGGTTCTCTACAGGTATCAGGTCAGTGTGAATGGTTCTCTACAGGTATCAGGTCAGTGTGAATGGTTCTCTAGAGGTATCAGGTCAGTGTGAATGGTTCTCTGCAGGTATCAGGTCAGTGTGAATGGTTCTCTACAGGTATCAGGTCAGTGTGAATGGTTCTCTACTACTCTACAGGTATCAGGTCAGTGTGAATGGTTCTCTACAGGTATCAGGTCAGTGTGAATGGTTCTCTACAGGTATCAGGTCAGTGTGAATGGTTATCTACAGGTATCAGGTCTGTGTGAATGGTTCTCTACTTCTCTACAGGTATCAGGTCAGTGTGAATGGTTCTCTACAGGTATCAGGTCAGTGTGAATGGTTCTCTACAGGTATCAGGTCAGTGTGATTGGTTCTCTACAGGTATCAGGTCAGTGTGAATGGTTCTCTGTAGGTATCAGGTCAGTGTGAATAGTTCTCTGCAGGTATCAGGTAAGTGTGAATGGTTCTCTACAGGTAATAGGTCAGTGTGAATGGTTCCCTACAGGTATCAGGTCAGTGTGAATGGTTCTCTGCAGGTATCAGGTCAGTGTGAATGGTTCTCTACAGGTATCAGGTCAGTGTGAATGGTTCTCTACTTCTCTACATGTATCAGGTCAGTGTGAATGGTTCTCTACAGGTACCAGGTCAGTGTGAATGGTTCTCTACAGGTACCAGATCAGTGTGAATGGTTCTCTACAGGTATCAGGTCAGTGTGAATGGTTCTCTACTTCTCTACAGGTATCAGGTCAGTGTGAATGGTTCTCTACTTCTCTACATGTATCAGGTCAGTGTGAATGGTTCTCTACAGGTACCAGGTCAGTGTGAATGGTTCTCTACAGGTATCAGGTCAGTGTGAATGGTTCTCTACAGGTATCAGGTCACTGTGAATGGTTCTCTACAGATATCAGGTCTGTGTGAATGGTTCTCTACTTCTGTACATGTATCAGGTCAGTGTGAATGGTTCTCTGCAGGTATCAGGTCTGTGTGAATGGTTCTCTGCAGGTGTCAGGTCTGTGTGAATGGTTCTCTGCAGGTATCAGGTCAGTGTGAATGGTTCTCTGCTTCTCTACAGGTATCAGGTCAGTGTGAATGGTTCTCTACAGGTATCAGGTCAGTGTGAATGGTTCTCTGCAGGTATCAGGTCAGTGTGAATGGTTCTCTACTTCTCTGCAGGTATCAGGTCAGTGTGAATGGTTCTCTACAGGTATCAGGTCAGTGTGAATGGTTCTCTGCTTCTCTACATATATCAGGTCAGTGTGAATGGTTCTCTACAGGTATCAGGTCAGTGTGAATGGTTCTCTACAGGTATCAGGTCAGTGTGAATGGTTCTCTACGGGTATCAGGTCAGTGTGAATGGTTCTCTACAGGTATCAGGTCAGTGTGAATGGTTCTCTAGAGGTATCAGGTCAGTGTGAATGGTTCTCTGCAGGTATCAGGTCAGTGTGAATGGTTCTCTACAGGTATCAGGTCAGTGTGAATGGTTCTCTACTTCTCTACAGGTATCAGGTCCGTGTGAATTGTTCTCTACAGGTATCAGGTCAGTGTGAATGGTTCTCTACAGGTATCAGGTCAGTGTGAATGGTTATCTACAGGTATCAGGTCTGTGTGAATGGTTCTCTACTTCTCTACAGGTATCAGGTCAGTGTGAATGGTTCTCTACAGGTATCAGGTCAGTGTGAATGGTTCTCTACAGGTATCAGGTCAGTGTGATTGGTTCTCTACAGGTATCAGGTCAGTGTGAATGGTTCTCTGTAGGTATCAGGTCAGTGTGAATAGTTCTCTGCAGGTATCAGGTAAGTGTGAATGGTTCTCTACAGGTAATAGGTCAGTGTGAATGGTTTTCTACAGGTATCAGGTCAGTGTGAATGGTTCTCTGCAGGTATCAGGTCAGTGTGAATGGTTCTCTACAGGTATCAGGTCAGTGTGAATGGTTCTCTACTTCTCTACATGTATCAGGTCAGTGTGAATGGTTCTCTACAGGTACCAGGTCAGTGTGAATGGTTCTCTACAGGTACCAGGTCAGTGTGAATGGTTCTCTACAGGTATCAGGTCAGTGTGAATGGTTCTCTACTTCTCTACAGGTATCAGGTCAGTGTGAATGGTTCTCTACTTCTCTACATGTATCAGGTCAGTGTGAATGGTTCTCTACAGGTACCAGGTCAGTGTGAATGGTTCTCTACAGGTATCAGGTCAGTGTGAATGGTTCTCTACAGGTATCAGGTCAGTGTGAATGGTTCTCTACAGGTATCAGGTCTGTGTGAATGGTTCTCTACTTCTGTACATGTATCAGGTCAGTGTGAATGGTTCTCTGCAGGTATCAGGTCTGTGTGAATGGTTCTCTACTTCTCTACAGGTATCAGGTCAGTGTAAATGGTTCTCTGCAGGTATCAGGTCAGTGTGAATGGTTCTCTACATGTATCAGGTCAGTGTGAATGGCTCTCTGCATGCATCAGGTCTGTGTGAATGGTTCTCTGCAGGTATCAGGTCAGTGTGAATGGTTCTCTACATGTATCAGGTCAGTGTGAATGGTTCTCTACAGGTATCAGGTCTGTGTGAATAGTTCTCTACAGGTATCAGGTCAGTGTGAATGGTTCTCTACTTCTCTACAGGTATCAGGTCTGTGTGAATGGTTCTCTACAGGTATCAGGTCAGTGTGAATGGTTCTCTACAGGTATCAGGTCAGTGTGATTGGTTCTCTACAGGTATCAGGTCAGTGTGAATGGTTCTCTACAGGTATCAGGTCAGTGTGAATGGTTCTCTACAGGTATCAGGTCAGTGTGAATGGTCTCTACAGGTATCAGGTCAGTGTGAATGGTTCTCTACAGGTATCAGGTCAGTGTGAATGATTCTCTGCTTCTCTACAGGTATCAGGTCAGTGTGAATGGTTCTCTACAGGTATCAGGTCAGTGTGAATGGTTCTCTACAGGTATCAGGTCAGTGTGAATGGTTCTCTACTTCTCTACAGGTATCAGGTCAGTGTAAATGGTTCTCTGTAGGTATCAGGTCAGTGTGAATGGTTCTCTACATGTATCAGGTCAGTGTGAATGGTTCTCTGCAGGCATCAGGTCAGTGTGAATGGTTCTCTACAGGTATCAGGTCAGTGTGAATGGTTCTCTGCAGGCATCAGGTCAGTGTGAATGGTTCTCTACAGGTATCAGGTCAGTGTGAATGGTTCTCTACAGGTATCAGGTCAGTGGGAATGGTTCTCTACAGGTATCAGGTCAGTGGGAATGGTTCTCTGCTTCTCTACAGGTATCAGGTCAGTGTGAATGGTTCTCTACTTCTCTACAGGTATCAGGTCAGTGTGAATGGTTCTCTACAGGTATCAGGTCAGTGTGAATGGTTCTCTACAGGTATCAGGTCAGTGTGAATGGTTCTCTACTTCTCTACAGGTATCAGGTCAGTGTGAATGGTTCTCTACTTCTCTACATGTATCAGGTCAGTGTGAATGGTTCTCTACAGGTACCAGGTCAGTGTGAATGGTTCTCTACAGGTATCAGGTCAGTGTGAATGGTTCTCTACAGGTATCAGGTCAGTGTGAATGGTTCTCTACAGGTATCAGGTCTGTGTGAATGGTTCTCTACTTCTGTACATGTATCAGGTCAGTGTGAATGGTTCTCTGCAGGTATCAGGTCTGTGTGAATGGTTCTCTGCAGGTGTCAGGTCTGTGTGAATGGTTCTCTGCAGGTATCAGGTCAGTGTGAATGGTTCTCTGCTTCTCTACAGGTATCAGGTCAGTGTGAATGGTTCTCTACAGGTATCAGGTCAGTGTGAATGGTTCTCTGCAGGTATCAGGTCAGTGTGAATGGTTCTCTACTTCTCTGCAGGTATCAGGTCAGTGTGAATGGTTCTCTACAGGTATCAGGTCAGTGTGAATGGTTCTCTGCTTCTCTACATATATCAGGTCAGTGTGAATGGTTCTCTACAGGTATCAGGTCAGTGTGAATGGTTCTCTACAGGTATCAGGTCAGTGTGAATGGTTCTCTACGGGTATCAGGTCAGTGTGAATGGTTCTCTACAGGTATCAGGTCAGTGTGAATGGTTCTCTAGAGGTATCAGGTCAGTGTGAATGGTTCTCTGCAGGTATCAGGTCAGTGTGAATGGTTCTCTACAGGTATCAGGTCAGTGTGAATGGTTCTCTACTTCTCTACAGGTATCAGGTCCGTGTGAATTGTTCTCTACAGGTATCAGGTCAGTGTGAATGGTTCTCTACAGGTATCAGGTCAGTGTGAATGGTTATCTACAGGTATCAGGTCTGTGTGAATGGTTCTCTACTTCTCTACAGGTATCAGGTCAGTGTGAATGGTTCTCTACAGGTATCAGGTCAGTGTGAATGGTTCTCTACAGGTATCAGGTCAGTGTGATTGGTTCTCTACAGGTATCAGGTCAGTGTGAATGGTTCTCTGTAGGTATCAGGTCAGTGTGAATAGTTCTCTGCAGGTATCAGGTAAGTGTGAATGGTTCTCTACAGGTAATAGGTCAGTGTGAATGGTTCTCTACAGGTATCAGGTCAGTGTGAATGGTTCTCTGCAGGTATCAGGTCAGTGTGAATGGTTCTCTACAGGTATCAGGTCAGTGTGAATGGTTCTCTACTTCTCTACATGTATCAGGTCAGTGTGAATGGTTCTCTACAGGTACCAGGTCAGTGTGAATGGTTCTCTACAGGTACCAGGTCAGTGTGAATGGTTCTCTACAGGTATCAGGTCAGTGTGAATGGTTCTCTACTTCTCTACAGGTATCAGGTCAGTGTGAATGGTTCTCTACTTCTCTACATGTATCAGGTCAGTGTGAATGGTTCTCTACAGGTACCAGGTCAGTGTGAATGGTTCTCTACAGGTATCAGGTCAGTGTGAATGGTTCTCTACAGGTATCAGGTCAGTGTGAATGGTTCTCTACAGGTATCAGGTCTGTGTGAATGGTTCTCTACTTCTGTACATGTATCAGGTCAGTGTGAATGGTTCTCTGCAGGTATCAGGTCTGTGTGAATGGTTCTCTGCAGGTGTCAGGTCTGTGTGAATGGTTCTCTGCAGGTATCAGGTCAGTGTGAATGGTTCTCTGCTTCTCTACAGGTATCAGGTCAGTGTGAATGGTTCTCTACAGGTATCAGGTCAGTGTGAATGGTTCTCTGCAGGTATCAGGTCAGTGTGAATGGTTCTCTACTTCTCTGCAGGTATCAGGTCAGTGTGAATGGTTCTCTACAGGTATCAGGTCAGTGTGAATGGTTCTCTGCTTCTCTACATATATCAGGTCAGTGTGAATGGTTCTCTACAGGTATCAGGTCAGTGTGAATGGTTCTCTACAGGTATCAGGTCAGTGTGAATGGTTCTCTACGGGTATCAGGTCAGTGTGAATGGTTCTCTACAGGTATCAGGTCAGTGTGAATGGTTCTCTAGAGGTATCAGGTCAGTGTGAATGGTTCTCTGCAGGTATCAGGTCAGTGTGAATGGTTCTCTACAGGTATCAGGTCAGTGTGAATGGTTCTCTACTTCTCTACAGGTATCAGGTCCGTGTGAATTGTTCTCTACAGGTATCAGGTCAGTGTGAATGGTTCTCTACAGGTATCAGGTCAGTGTGAATGGTTATCTACAGGTATCAGGTCTGTGTGAATGGTTCTCTACTTCTCTACAGGTATCAGGTCAGTGTGAATGGTTCTCTACAGGTATCAGGTCAGTGTGAATGGTTCTCTACAGGTATCAGGTCAGTGTGATTGGTTCTCTACAGGTATCAGGTCAGTGTGAATGGTTCTCTGTAGGTATCAGGTCAGTGTGAATAGTTCTCTGCAGGTATCAGGTAAGTGTGAATGGTTCTCTACAGGTAATAGGTCAGTGTGAATGGTTCTCTACAGGTATCAGGTCAGTGTGAATGGTTCTCTGCAGGTATCAGGTCAGTGTGAATGGTTCTCTACAGGTATCAGGTCAGTGTGAATGGTTCTCTACTTCTCTACATGTATCAGGTCAGTGTGAATGGTTCTCTACAGGTACCAGGTCAGTGTGAATGGTTCTCTACAGGTACCAGGTCAGTGTGAATGGTTCTCTACAGGTATCAGGTCAGTGTGAATGGTTCTCTACTTCTCTACAGGTATCAGGTCAGTGTGAATGGTTCTCTACTTCTCTACATGTATCAGGTCAGTGTGAATGGTTCTCTACAGGTACCAGGTCAGTGTGAATGGTTCTCTACAGGTATCAGGTCAGTGTGAATGGTTCTCTACAGGTATCAGGTCAGTGTGAATGGTTCTCTACAGGTATCAGGTCTGTGTGAATGGTTCTCTACTTCTGTACATGTATCAGGTCAGTGTGAATGGTTCTCTGCAGGTATCAGGTCTGTGTGAATGGTTCTCTACTTCTCTACAGGTATCAGGTCAGTGTAAATGGTTCTCTGCAGGTATCAGGTCAGTGTGAATGGTTCTCTACATGTATCAGGTCAGTGTGAATGGCTCTCTGCATGCATCAGGTCTGTGTGAATGGTTCTCTGCAGGTATCAGGTCAGTGTGAATGGTTCTCTACATGTATCAGGTCAGTGTGAATGGTTCTCTACAGGTATCAGGTCTGTGTGAATAGTTCTCTACAGGTATCAGGTCAGTGTGAATGGTTCTCTACTTCTCTACAGGTATCAGGTCTGTGTGAATGGTTCTCTACAGGTATCAGGTCAGTGTGAATGGTTCTCTACAGGTATCAGGTCAGTGTGATTGGTTCTCTACAGGTATCAGGTCAGTGTGAATGGTTCTCTACAGGTATCAGGTCAGTGTGAATGGTTCTCTACAGGTATCAGGTCAGTGTGAATGGTTCTCTACAGGTATCAGGTCAGTGTGAATGGTTCTCTACAGGTATCAGGTCAGTGTGAATGATTCTCTGCTTCTCTACAGGTATCAGGTCAGTGTGAATGGTTCTCTACAGGTATCAGGTCAGTGTGAATGGTTCTCTACAGGTATCAGGTCAGTGTGAATGGTTCTCTACTTCTCTACAGGTATCAGGTCAGTGTAAATGGTTCTCTGTAGGTATCAGGTCAGTGTGAATGGTTCTCTACATGTATCAGGTCAGTGTGAATGGTTCTCTGCAGGCATCAGGTCAGTGTGAATGGTTCTCTACAGGTATCAGGTCAGTGTGAATGGTTCTCTGCAGGCATCAGGTCAGTGTGAATGGTTCTCTACAGGTATCAGGTCAGTGTGAATGGTTCTCTACAGGTATCAGGTCAGTGGGAATGGTTCTCTACAGGTATCAGGTCAGTGTGAATGGTTCTCTGCTTCTCTACAGGTATCAGGTCAGTGTGAATGGTTCTCTACTTCTCTACAGGTATCAGGTCAGTGTGAATGGTTCTCTACAGGTATCAGGTCAGTGTGAATGGTTCTCTACAGGTATCAGGTCAGTGTGAATGGTTCTCTACAGGTATCAGGTCAGTGTGAATGGTTCTCTACAGGTATCAGGTCAGTGTGAATGATTCTCTGCTTCTCTACAGGTATCAGGTCAGTGTGAATGGTTCTCTACAGGTATCAGGTCAGTGTGAATGGTTCTCTACAGGTATCAGGTCAGTGTGAATGGTTCTCTACTTCTCTACAGGTACCAGGTCAGTGTAAATGGTTCTCTGTAGGTATCAGGTCAGTGTGAATGGTTCTCTACATGTATCAGGTCAGTGTGAATGGTTCTCTACAGGTATCAGGTCAGTGTGAATGGTTCTCTACAGGTATCAGGTCAGTGTGAATGGTTCTCTGCAGGCATCAGGTCAGTGTGAATGGTTCTCTACAGGTATCAGGTCAGTGTGAATGGTTCTCTACAGGTATCAGGTCAGTGGGAATGGTTCTCTACAGGTATCAGGTCAGTGTGAATGGTTCTCTGCTTCTCTACAGGTATCAGGTCAGTGTGAATGGTTCTCTACTTCTCTACAGGTATCAGGTCAGTGTGAATGGTTCTCTACAGGTATCAGGTCAGTGTGAATGGTTCTCTACAGGTATCAGGTCAGTGTGAATGGTTCTCTACAGGTATCAGGTCAGTGTGAATGGTTCTCTACAGGTATCAGGTCAGTGTGAATGATTCTCTGCTTCTCTACAGGTATCAGGTCAGTGTGAATGGTTCTCTACAGGTATCAGGTCAGTGTGAATGGTTCTCTACAGGTATCAGGTCAGTGTGAATGGTTCTCTACTTCTCTACAGGTACCAGGTCAGTGTAAATGGTTCTCTGTAGGTATCAGGTCAGTGTGAATGGTTCTCTACATGTATCAGGTCAGTGTGAATGGTTCTCTACAGGTATCAGGTCAGTGTGAATGGTTCTCTACAGGTATCAGGTCAGTGTGAATGGTTCTCTACAGGTATCAGGTCAGTGTGAATGGTTCTCTACAGGTATCAGGTCAGTGGGAATGGTTCTCTACAGGTATCAGGTCAGTGTGAATGGTTCTCTGCTTCTCTACAGGTATCAGGTCAGTGTGAATGGTTCTCTAATTCTCTACAGGTATCAGGTCAGTGTGAATGGTTCTCTACAGGTATCAGGTCTGTGTGAATGGTTCTCTACAGGTATCAGGTCAGTGTGAATGGTTCTCTACATGTATCAGGTCAGTGTGAATGGTTCTCTGCAGGTAACAGGTCAGTGTGAATGGTTCTCTGTAGGTATCAGGTCTGTGTGAATGGTTCTCTACAGGTATCAGGTCAGTGTGAATGGTTCTCTACTTCTCTACAGGTATCAGGTCAGTGTGAATGGTTCTCTACAGGTATCAGGTCTGTGTGAATGGTTCTCTACAGGTATCAGGTCAGTGTGAATGGTTCTCTACATGTATCAGGTCAGTGTGAATGGTTCTCTGCAGGTAACAGGTCAGTGTGAATGGTTCTCTGTAGGTATCAGGTCTGTGTGAATGGTTCTCTACAGGTATCAGGTCAGTGTGAATGGTTCTCTACAGGTATCAGGTCAGTGTGAATGGTTCTCTACAGGTATCAGGTCTGTGTGAATGGTTCTCTACAGGTATCAGGTCAGTGTGAATGGTTCTCTACATGTATCAGGTCAGTGTGAATGGTTCTCTACAGGTATCAGGTCTGTGTGAATGGTTCTCTACAGGTATCAGGTCAGTGTGAATGGTTCTCTACAGGTATCAGGTCAGTGTGAATGGTTCTCTACATGTATCAGGTCAGTGTGAATGGTTCTCTACATGTATCAGGTCAGTGTGAATGGTTCTCTACAGGTATCAGGTCAGTGTGAATGGTTCTCTGTAGGTATCAGGTCAGTGTGAATGGTTCTCTACAGGTATCAGGTCAGTGTGAATGGTTCTCTACAGGTATCAGGTCAGTGTGAATGGTTCTCTACTTCTCTACAGGTATCAGGTCAGTGTGAATGGTTCTCTACAGGTATCAGGTCAGTGTGAATGGTTCTCTACTTCTCTACAGGTATCAGGTCAGTGTGAATGGTTCTCTACAGGTATCAGGTCTGTGTGAATGGTTCTCTACAGGTATCAGGTCAGTGTGAATGGTTCTCTACAGGTATCAGGTCAGATTTAGATGTTTTTGACTGCAGAAACAACTCTCCCAGATAGACAGACCCAGAGACCACCAGTACACAGACCCAGAGACCACCAGTAAATGGTAGACAGACCCAGAGACCACCAGTAAATGGTAGACAGACCCAGAGACCACCAGTAAATGGTAGACAGACCCAGAGACCACCAGTAAATGGTAGACAGACCCAGAGATTACCAGTAAATTGTAGACAGACCCAGAGACCACCAGTAAATAGTAGACAGACCCAGAGACCACCAGTAAATGGTAGACAGACCCAGAGACCACCAGTACACAGACCCAGAGACCACCAGTAGATGGTAGACAGACGCAGAGACCACCAGTAAATGGTAGACAGACCCAGAGACCACCAGTACACAGACCCAGAGACCACCAGTAAATGGTAGACAGACTCAGAGACCACCAGTACACAGATCCAGAGACCACCAGTAGATGGTAGACAGACCCAGAGACCACCAGTAAATGGTAGACAGACCCAGAGACCACCAGTACACAGACCCAGAGACCACCAGTAGATGGTAGACAGACCCAGAGACCACCAGTACACAGACCCAGAGACCACCAGTAGATGGTCATATTGTTGAAAGGTACCTTTTCCTTTAGGAGAGAGAGAGTGGGGAAGGGAGGTGGGAGGAGAGGAGGGCATTGGGCCATAGATTTGTGCAATAAATAGGGAATAGGATGCAATAAATAGGGAATAGGATGCAATAAATAGGGAATAGGATGCAATTTGGGACACAGTCTATGTTTCCTGTCCTCAGTTCTCTAATCTACGCTCAGCCCCATGTTTATGTTTACCTCGTTTCTCCCCCTATCTGTCTGACTGTCTGTCTGCCTTGCTGTCTGTCTGACTGTCTGACTGTCTGTCTGCCTTGCTGCTGTCTGACTATCTCACTGTCTGTCTCACTGTCTGTTTGACTGTCTCTATGTCTTTCTGTCTGACTGTCTGTCTGCCTTGCTGTCTGTCTGACTGTCTGTCTGCCTTGCTGTCTGTCTGACTGTCTCACTGTCTGTCTGCCTTGCTGTCTGTCTGACTGTCTGACTGTCTGTCTGCCTTGCTGTCTGTCTGACTGTCTCACTGTCTGTCTGCCTTGCTGTCTGTCTGACTGTCTCACTGTCTGTCTGTCTGCCTTGCTGTCTGTCTGACTGTCTATTTGACTGTCTGTCTGACTGTCTCACTGTCTGTCTGCCTTGCTGGCTGTCTGTCTGACTGCCTTACTGACTGTCTGACTGTCTCACTGTCTGTCTCACTGTATGTTTGACTGTCTCTATGTCTTTCTGTCTGACTGCCTTGCTGTCTGTCTGACTGTCTCACTGTCTGTCTGCCTTGCTGGCTGTCTGTCTGCCTTATTGACTGTCTGACTGTCTCACTGTCTGTCTCACTGTCTGTTTGACTGTCTCTATGTCTTTCTGTCTGACTGCCTTGCTGTCTGTCTGACTGTCTCACTGTCTGTCTGACTGTCTGACTGTCTGTCTGCCTTGCTGGCTGTCTGTCTGACTGCCTTTCTGTCTGTCTGACTGTCTGACTTTGTCTTGCTGTCTGTCTGACTGTCTGTTTGACTGTCTGACTGTCTCACTGTCTGTCTCACTGTATGTTTGACCGTCACTATGTCTTTCTGTCTGACTGACTGTCTGTCTGCCCGTAGGAACCTACTGGAGAGCCCGTCCCTAAACGACCAAGGGGTCGTCCCAGAGGCAGCAAGAACAAATGCCCCTCCAAGGCAGCTGCCAGGGTGAGAACCATGCTACTGAACGTTAACACACACACACACACACACACACACACACACACACACACACACACACACACACACACACACACACACACACACACACACACACACACACACACACACACACACACACACCTCAACACCTCACCCTGACACACATGCAGGGACTCAGTGCTATGACCTGACCTCAGTGCTATTATATATAGGAATTATGGGTGACCTCAGCAGGAATTAAACCGCTGTCCTATGGGTGACCTCAGCAGGAACTAAACCGTTGTCCTATGGGTGACCTCAGCAGGAATTAAACCTCTGTCCTATGGGTGACCTCAGCAGGAATTAAACCTCTGTCCTATGGGTGACCTCAGCAGGAATTAAACCTCTGTCCTATGGGTGACCTCAGCAGGAATTAAACCGCTGTCCTATGGGTGCCCTCTGCAGGAACTAAACCGCTGTCCTATGGGTGACCTCAGCAGGAATTAAACCGTTGTCCTATGGGTGACCTCAGCAGGAATTAAACCTCTGTCCTATGGGTGACCTCAGCAGGAACTAAACCGCTGTCCTATGGGTGACCTCAGCAGGAATTAAACCGTTGTCCTATGGGTGACCTCAGCAGGAATTAAACCTCTGTCCTATGGGTGACCTCAGCAGGAATTAAACCTCTGTCCTATGGGTGACCTCAGCAGGAATTAAACCTCTGTCCTATGGGTGACCTCAGCAGGAATTAAACCGCTGTCCTATGGGTGACCTCAGCAGGAACTAAACCGTTGTCCTATGGGTGACCTCAGCAGGAGGTATTTTTTACTGGACTGATGGTGCCTGTGTCTGATGGTCAGTCTCAGCAGAGAGAGAGTTAGAGGGAGGGAGAGAGAGAGGGAGAGAGGGAAGGAGAGAGGGAGGGAGAGATAGAGAGAGGGAGAGAGGGAGGGAGAGATGGAAGGAGACAGAGAGAGAGAGAGAGAGAGAAGGAGAGAGAGAGAGAGGGAAGGAGACAGAGAGAGAGAGGGAAGGAGACAGAGAGAGAGAGGGAAGGAGACAGAGAGAGAGAGGAGAGAGACAGAGAGAGAGAGAGAGCGTTTGTACCTTCAGACACATGACTTGGTTCAGAATGGGATCAGTTCGACTACACCCGGCACGCAGGGCAGCTGAATCAAACTCCCCTTTTAGTGCAAACAGGGAGAAACAAATGAAACAAAATAGAAACGCAAAGGCTTTTATCATCATTTAACTGCAGTGTTCGGCCATCGACTAGGAAAGGAAATGTTCTGATAAAGGAGATTAAAACCCCTACTGAGATGAAAGGAGTCGGAGCTCAGCAGGGCACCTTCAACGGTCTGTACCTCAAATCAATCACACCGACTACCATCCTGAGAGAGGAGGTGATGTGTATGAGATGAGGATGTGTACGGTCGGCAGGGCTTGATATACAGGGCTGCTTGTTATACAGGGCTTGATATACAGGGCTTGATATGCAGGGCTTGATATGCAGGGCTTGATATGCAGGGCTTGATATGCAGGGCTTGTTATACAGGGCTTGATATACAGGGCTTGATATACAGGGCTTGATATACAGGGCTTGATATACAGGGCTTGATATACAGGGCTTGTTATACAGGGCTTGATATACAGGGCTTGTTATACAGGGCTTGATATACAGTGAGGGAATAAGGAATTTGATCCCCTGCTGATTTTGTACGTTTACCCACTGACAAAGAAATGATCAGTCTATAATTTTAATGGAAGGTTTATTTGAACAGGGAGAGACAGAATAACAACAACAATATCCAGAAAAACGCATGTCAACAATGTTATAAATTGATTAGCATTTTAATGAGGGAAATAAGTATTTGACCCCTCTGCAAAACATGACTTAGTACTTGGTGGTAAAACCCTTGTTGGCAATCAGAGGTCAGACGTTTCTTGTAGTTGGCCACCAGGTTTGCACACGTCTCAGGAGGAATTTTTGTCCCACTCCTCTTTGCAGATCTTCTCCAAGTCATTAAGGTTTCGTGGCTGACGTTTGGCAACTCGAACCTTCAGCTCCCTCCACAGATTTTCTATGGGATTACGGTCTGGAGACTAGGCCACTCCAGGACCTTAATGTGCTTCTTCTCGAGCCACTCCTTTGTTGCCTCGGCCGTGTGTTTTGGGTCATTGTCATGCTGGAATACCGATCCACAACCCATTTTCAATGCCCTGGCTGAGGGAAGGAGGTTCTCACCCGAGATTTGACGGTACATGGCCCCGTCCATCGTCCCTTTGATGCGGTGAAGTTGTCCTATCCCCTTAGCAGAAAAACACCCCCAAAGCATAATGTTTCCACCTCCATGTTTGACGGTGGGGATGGTGTTCTTGGGGTCATAGGCAGCATTCCTCCTCCTTCAAACACGGCCAGTTGAGTTGATGCCAAAGAGCTCCATTTTGGTCTCATCTGACCACAACACTTTCACCCAGTTGTCCTCTGAATCATTCAGATGTTCATTGGTAAACAGATGATGTGCTTTCTTGAGCAGGGGGACCTTGCGGGCGCTGCAGGATTTCAGTCCTTCACAGCGTAGTGTGTTACCAATTGTTTTCTTGGTGACTATGGTCCCTGCCTTGAGATCATTGACAAGATCCTCCCGTGTAGTTCTGGGCTGATTCCTGAGATCTTGCATGGAGCCCCAGGCCGAGGGAGATTTTCTTCCATTTGCGAATAATCGCACCAACTGTTGTCACCTTCTCACCAAGCTGCTTGGCGATGGTCTTGTAGCCCATTCCAGCCTTGTGTAGGTCTACAATCTTCTCCCTGACATCCTTGGAGAGCTCTTTGGTCTTGGCCATGGTGGAGAGTTTGGAATCTGATTGATTGATTATGTGGACAGGTGTCTTTTATACAGGTAACAAACTGAGATTAGGAGAACTCCCTTTAAGAGTGTGCTCCTAATCTCAGCTCGTTACCTGTATAAAAGACACCTGGGAGCCAGAAATCTTTCTGATTGAGAGGGGGGGTCAAATAACTATTTCTGATTGAGAGGGGGGGTCAAATAACTATTTCTGATTGAGAGGGGGGTCAAATAACTATTTCTGATTGAGAGGGGGGTCAAATAACTATTTCTGATTGAGAGGGGGGGCAAATAACTATTTCTGATTGAGAGGGGGGGCAAATAACTATTTCTGATTGAGAGGGGGGTCAAATAACTATTTCTGATTGAGAGGGGGGGCAAATAACTATTTCTGATTGAGAGGGGGGGTCAAATAACTATTTCTGATTGAGAGGGGGGGCAAATAACTATTTCTGATTGAGAGGGGGGGCAAATAACTATTTCTGATTGAGAGGGGGGTCAAATAACTATTTCTGATTGAGAGGGGGGTCAAATAACTATTTCTGATTGAGAGGGGGGTCAAATAACTATTTCTGATTGAGAGGGGGGGCAAATAACTATTTCTGATTGAGAGGGGGGTCAAATAACTATTTCTGATTGAGAGGGGGGGTCAAATAACTATTTCTGATTGAGAGGGGGGTCAAATAACTATTTCTGATTGAGAGGGGGGTCAAATAACTATTTCTGATTGAGAGGGGGGCAAATAACTATTTCTGATTGAGAGGGGGGGCAAATAACTATTTCTGATTGAGAGGGGGGTCAAATAACTATTTCTGATTGAGAGGGGGGTCAAATAACTATTTCTGATTGAGAGGGGGGGCAAATAACTATTTCTGATTGAGAGGGGGGGCAAATAACTATTTCTGATTGAGAGGGGGGGCAAATAACTATTTCTGATTGAGAGGGGGGCAAATAACTATTTCTGATTGAGAGGGGGGGCAAATAACTATTTCTGATTGAGAGGAGGGGCAAATAACTATTTCTGATTGAGAGGGGGGTCAAATAACTATTTCTGATTGAGAGGGGGGTCAAATAACTATTTCTGATTGAGAGGGGGGTCAAATAACTATTTCTGATTGAGAGGGGGGTCAAATAACTATTTCTGATTGAGAGGGGGGGCAAATAACTATTTCTGATTGAGAGGGGGGGCAAATAACTATTTCTGATTGAGAGGGGGGTCAAATAACTATTTCTGATTGAGAGGGGGGTCAAATAACTATTTCTGATTGAGAGGGGGGTCAAATAACTATTTCTGATTGAGAGGGGGGGCAAATAACTATTTCTGATTGAGAGGGGGGGCAAATAACTATTTCTGATTGAGAGGGGGGGCAAATAACTATTTCTGATTGAGAGGGGGGTCAAATAACTATTTCTGATTGAGAGGGGGGGCAAATAACTATTTCTGATTGAGAGGGGGGGCAAATAACTATTTCTGATTGAGAGGGGGGGCAAATAACTATTTCTGATTGAGAGGGGGGGCAAATAACTATTTCTGATTGAGAGGGGGGGCAAATAACTATTTCTGATTGAGAGGGGGGGCAAATAACTATTTCCCTCATTAAAACGCAAATCAATTCAGAACATTCATGCGTTTTTTATTTCTGGATTTTTTTTGTTATTTTTGTCTCTCACTGTTCAAACAAACCTACAATTAACAGGGCTGCTTGTTTTACAGGGCTTGATATGCAGGGCTTGATATGCAGGGCTTGATGAATAGGGCTTGATGAACAGGGCATGATGAACAGGGCTTGATGAATAGGGCTTGATTAACAGGGCTTGGTGTACAGGGCATGATGTACAGGGCTTGATATGCAGGGCATGATGTACAGGGTATGATGTACAGGGATTGATGAATAGGGCTTGATGTACAGGGCATGATGAACAGGGCTTGATTAACAGGGCTTGGTGTACAGGGCATGATGAACAGGGCTTGATTAACAGGGCTTGATGTACAGGGCATGATGAACAGGGCTTGATGTACAGGGCTTGATGTTCAGGGCTTGATGTACAGGGCCTTGTGTGCATGGCTTGATGTACAGGGCCTTGTGTGCATGGCTTGATGTACAGGGCATGATGAACAGGGCTTGATGTACAGGGCTTGATGAACAGGGCTTGATGTACAGGGCATGATGTACAGGGCATGATGAACAGGGCTTGATGTACAGGGCATGATATACAGGGCTTGATGTACAGGGCTTTGGCACACCTCTGCGTCCCAAATGGCACCCTATTGTTAGTATGCCCCTCTTTCCAGACCCTATAGTCCTGACTGTGTGCCACAGATGTGCTTTCTGGGAAAGAAGTGGCAAGTCATTCATTGCTTATAGAACAAAACAGATGACCTCATCAATGGAGGCTGAATTCCAAAGTGCACCCTCTTCCCATAGGGCTCTGGTCTAAAGTAGTGTACTGTATAGGGAATAGGGCTCTGGTCTAAACTAGGAGTTAGGATCGGCTAAGATTCTGGCCTATCCAAAGCATTGTGCCTTGTTAATTATGGCCTTAGGATTGTGTTAATTGGCTACAATTCTGGCCTATCCAAAGCATTGTGCCTGGACCTCTGGCAGTCTCTATGGGGGTGCCACAGGGTTCAATTCTTGGACCGACTCTCTTCTCTGTATACATCAATGAGGTCGCTCTTGCTGCTGGTGAGTCCCTGATCCACCTCTACGCAGACGACACCATTCTGTATACTTCCGGCCCTTCTTTGGACACTGTGTTAACAACCCTCCAGGCAAGCTTCAATGCCATACAACTCTCCTTCCGTGGCCTCCAATTGCTCTTAAATACAAGTAAAACTAAATGCATGCTCTTCAACCGATCGCTACCTGCACCTACCCGCCTGTCCAACATCACTACTCTGGACGGCTCTGACTTAGAATACGTGGACAACTACAAATACTTAGGTGTCTGGTTAGACTGTAAACTCTCCTTCCAGACCCATATCAAACATCTCCAATCCAATGTTAAATCTAGAATTGGCTTCCTATTTCGCAACAAAGCATCCTTCACTCATGCTGCCAAACATACCCTTGTAAAACTGACCATCCTACCAATCCTCGACTTTGGCGATGTCATTTACAAAATAGCCTCCAATACCCTACTCAACAAATTGGATGCAGTCTATCACAGTGCAATCCGTTTTATCACCAAAGCCCCATATACTACCCACCATTGCGACCTGTACGCTCTCGTTGGCTGGCCCTCGCTTCATACTCGTCGCCAAACCCACTGGCTCCATGTCATCTACAAGACCCTGCTAGGTAAAGTCCCCCCCTTATCTCAGCTCGCTGGTCACCATAGCATCTCCCACCTGTAGCACACGCTCCAGCAGGTATATCTCTCTAGTCACCCCCAAAACCAATTCTTTCTTTGGCCGCCTCTCCTTCCAGTTCTCTGCTGCCAATGACTGGAACGAACTACAAAAATCTCTGAAACTGGAAACACTTATCTCCCTCACTAGCTTTAAGCACCAACTGTCAGAGCAGCTCACAGATTACTGCACCTGTACATAGCCCACCTATAATTTAGCCCAAACAACTACCTCTTTCCCAACTGTATTTAATTTTAATTTATTTATTTATTTTGCTCCTTTGCACCCCATTATTTTTTATTTCTACTTTGCACATTCTTCCATTGCAAAACTACCATTCCAGTATTTTACTTGCTATATTGTATTTACTTTGCCATCATGGCCTTTTTTGCCTTTACCTCCCTTCTCACCTCATTTGCTCACATTGTATATAGACTTGTTTATACTGCATTATTGACTGTATGTTTGTTTTTACTCCATGTGTAACTCTGTGTCGTTTTATCTGTCGAACTGCTTTGCTTTATCTTGGTCAGGTCGCAATTGTAAATGAGAACTTGTTCTCAACTTGCCTACCTGGTTAAATAAAGGTGTTCTCAACTAGCCTACCTGGTTAAATAAAGGTGTTCTCAACTAGCCTACCTGGTTAAATAAAGGTGTTCTCAACTAGCCTACCTGGTTAAATAAAGGTAAAATAAATAAAAAATAAAAAAAAATTATGGCCTTAGGATTGTGTTAATTGGCTAAAATTCTGGCCTATCCAAAGCATTGTGCCTGGTTTATTATGGCCTTAGGATTGGCTAAGATTCTGGCCTATCCAAAGCATTTTGTCGTGTTAGTTATGGCTTTAGGATTGGCTAAAATTCTGGCCTATCCAAAGCATTGTACCTTGTTAATTATGGCCTTATGATTGGCTAAGATTCTGGCCTATCCAAAGCATTGTGCCTTGTTAATTATGGCCTTAGGATTGTGTTAATTGGCTAAGATTCTGGCCTATCCAAAGCATTGTGCCTTGTTAATTATGGCCTTAGGATTGGCTAAAATTCTGACCTATCCAAAGCATTGTACCTTGTTAATTATGGCCTTATGATTGGCTAAGATTCTGGCCTATCCAAAGCATTGTGCCATGTTAATTATGGCCTTAGGATTGTGTTAATTGGCTAAGATTCTGGCCTATCCATAGCATTGTGTCTTGTTAATTATGGCCAAGGGGATTGGCTAAGATTCTGACCTATCCATAGCATTGTGTCTTGTTAATTATGGCCTTAGGATTGGCTAAGATTCTGACATATCCAAAGCATTGTGCCTTGTTAATTATGGCCTTAGGATTGGCTAAGATTCTGACCTATCCAAAGCATTGTGCCTTGTTAATTATGGCCTCAGTGGTTTAAAACGTGTTGTAACATGACCATATCAGATGATGTATTTAGGTACTAGTTGGCTGTCACAGCCCTGGATATGTGGAAACTTGTATCCCCAAGTTATGCATTCAATCATTCCAGTCATTAACATTGTATTATAATCAGGCTCCAAGGCCACCCAGCGTTGTGGAGATTAGTGTGATCCTCCCTTCAGTACTCCTGTCCTCCTCCTCCTGTCCCTCACCTCCTGTCCTCCTCCTCCTGTCCTCCTCCTCCTCCTGTCCTCCTCCTCCTCCTCCTCCTGTCCTCCTCCTCCTGTCCTTCTCCTCCTGACCTCCTCCACCTTCTGTCCTCCTCCTCCTCCTGTCCTCCTCCTCCTGTCCTCCTCCTCCTCCTCCTGTCCTCCTCCTGTCCTCCTCCTGTCCTCCTCCTCCTCCTGTCCTCCTCCTGTCCTCCTCCTCCTCCTCCTCCTCCTGTCCTCCTCCTGTCCTCCTCCTCCTCCTCCTCCTGTGCTCCTCATCCTCCTCCTCCTCCTCCTGTCCTCCTCCTCCTGCTGTCCTCCTCCTCCTCCTGTCGTCGTCCTCCTCCTCCTGTCCTCCTCCTCCTCCTCCTGTCCTCCTCCTCCTCCTCCTCCTCCTGTCCTCCTCCTGTCCTCCTCCTCCTCCTCCTCCTGTGCTCCTCATCCTCCTCCTCCTCCTCCTGTCCTCCTCCTCCTGCTGTCCTCCTCCTCCTCCTGTCGTCGTCCTCCTCCTCCTGTCCTCCTCCTCCTCCTCCTGTCCTCCTCCTCCTCCTGTCCTCCTCCTCTTGACCTCCTCCACCTTCTGTCCTTCTCCTCCTCCTGTCCTCCTCCTGTCCTTCTCCTCCTCCTGTCCTCCTCCTGTCCTCCTCCTGTCCTTCTCCACCTCCTGTGATCCTCCCTTCAGTACCTCTGTCTAGATGACATGATATATATATATATACCCTGCTCAAAAAAAATAAGGAAGCAACACTGATTGACAATACATTTCACATGCTGTTGTGCAAATGGAATATACAACAGGTGGAAATTATAGGCAATTAGCAAGACACCCCCAATAAAGGAGTGGTTCTGCAGGTGGTGACCACAGACCACTTCTCAGTTCCTATGCTTCCTGGCTGATGTTTTGGTCACTTTTGAATGCTGGCGGTGCTTTCACTCTAGTGGTAGCATGAGACGGAGTCTACAACCCACACAAGTGGCTCAGGTAGTGCAGCTCATCCAGGATGGAACATCAATGCGAGCTGTGGCAAGAAGGTTTGCTGTGTCTGTCAGCGTAGTGTCCAGAGCATGGAGGCGCTACCAGGAGACAGGCCAGTACATCAGGAGACGTGGAGGAGGCCGTAGGAGGGCAACAACCCAGCAGCAGGGCCGCTACCTCCGCCTTTGTGCAAGGAGGGGCATTTCTTTAGGGGGCAGCACAGCCCTCCATGTGCTCGCCAGAGGTAGCCTGACTGCCATTAGGTACCGAGATGAGATCCTCAGACCCCTTGGGAGACCATATGCTGGTGCGGTTGGCCCTGGGTTCCTCCTAATGCCAGACAATGCTAGACCTCATGTGGCTGGAGTGTGTCAGCAGTTCCTGCAAGAGGAAGGCATTGATGCTATGGACTGGCCCACCCGTTCCCCAGACCTGAATCCAATTGAGCACATCTGGGACATCATGTCTCGCTCCATCCACCAACGCCACGTTGCACCACAGACTGTCCAGGAGTTGGCGGATGCTTTAGTCCAGGTCTGGGAGGAGATCCCTCAGGAGACCATCCGCCACCTCATCAGGAGCATGCCCAGGAGTTGTAGGGAGGTCATACAGGCACGTGGAGGCCATACACACTACTGAGCCTCATTTTGACTTGTTTTTTCAAGACATCAAAGTTGGATCAGCCTGTAGTGTGGTTTTCCACTTTAATTCTGAGTGTGACTCCAAATCCAGACCTCCATGGGTTGATATATTTGATTTCCATTGATCATTTTTGTGTGATTTTGTTGTCAGCAGATTCAACTATGTAAAGAAACAAGTATTTAATAAGAATATTTCATTCATTCAGATCTAGGATGTGTTATTTTAGTGCTCCCTTTATTTTTTTGAGCAGTGTATATAGATATAGATATATATTTTCTCCACTGAGCAGCGGCAGTCATTGTCTGCTCATTTAAACCCACCTCTTTCTCCTCCTCCTCTCCTCCTGTTCTCCTGTCCTACTTCACTTCCTGTCCTCCTCCTCCTGTTCTGCTCCTCCTGTCTTCCTCCTCCTGTCCTCCTCCTCCTGTCCTCAACCTGTCCTCCTCCTCCTGTCCTCCTCCTGTCCTCCTCCTCCTGTCCTCCTCCTGTCCTCCTCCTGTCCTCCTCCTCCTGTCCTCCTCCTGTCCTCCTCCTCCTGTCCTCCTCCTGTCCTCCTGTCCTCCTCCTCCTCCTGTCCTCCTCCTGTCCTCCTCCTCCTGTCCTCCTCCTGTCCTCCTCCTGTCCTCCTCCTCCTGTCCTCCTCCTCCTGTCCTCCTCCTGTCCTCCTCCTCCTGTCCTCCTCCTCCTGTCCTCCTCCTCCTGCCCTACTCCTACTTCACTTCCTGTCCTCCTCCTCCTGTCCTCAACCTGTCCTCCTCCTCCTGTCCTCCTCCTCCTGTTGTTAGAGGTGGCAGGTAGCCTAGTGGTTAGAGCGTTGGACTAATAACCGAAAGGTTGCAAGTTCGAATCCCTGAATTCCCTGAAGGCCGTCATTGAAAATAAGAATTTGTTCCAGCCAAGTTCCAGTCTGACTTAGTCCCTGCTGTAAACATGTTCTGTGTCCCAAATGCCTCTGGTCAGAAGTAGCGCACTAATTAGGGAATAGAGTGGAATCTGAGACACGGCCCCTGTCTGGGGGCATCTCGCCTGTCTGCAGCACACCATGGGAATAAGGGTGGAATGTAGAAAATTCAAGTTCGTCTTCAGACACACGTTGAAAACGTCCCTGAGGAAGCAATGTCAACATAAAATGTGTTATTCTGTGAATCATCATCTCACTACCCTTTAGGCTTGTTGGGATGTAGTTGGCTCTAGTCTGTGAATCATCATCCCACTACATTTTAGTCCTGTAGGCTTGTTGGGATGTAGTTGGCTCTAGTCTGTGAATCATCATCTCACTACCTTTAGTCCTGTAGGCTTGTTGGGATGTAGTTGGCTTTAGTCTGTGAATCATCATCATCATCATCACCTTTTAGTCCTGTAGGCTTGTTGGGATGTAGTTGGCTCTAGTCTGTGAATCATCATCACCATCATCACCTTTTAGTCCTGTAGGCTTGTTGGGATGTAGTTGGCTCTAGTCTGTGAATCATCATCATCATCATCATCACCTTTTAGTCCTGTAGGCTTGTTGGGATGTAGTTGGCTCCAGTCTGTGCTTTGACGTTAGGTGACTGATAGGCTAGTAACCTCGAGAGCGGTAGGGGTGTGTGTGTGTGTGTGTGTTGGGCAGATAAGAGATAATCTCAGCAGAGAGATGAGGCTGTGAGACGAGCCACCTGCAGAGGGGATCTCTCTGAGACAGTGGAGGACTGGCCATAGGGCGGTAAGAGTTGATGGCCCATCTTTAGCCCGGTGAGCCTGTCTGAATTGGAGTTTTTTTTTGCACAAAATGATCACTATTTGGCTGATAATGGAGGCCTTCAAGGGAAATTGCATTGGCCATTCATTAATGCCTTTCCTGATAAGTACAACATAACATAGTTTTCCACCCAGTCATCACTACACTCAGATTGACTCAGTTACCATCGCAAAGCCACACTATATTTACCGTGCATTCCTGTTTGGTTGGGTAAGGGATACCTAGACTAGAATTCCCCTGGAACCTGGGACCTGGAAGAGGAGGGAGAGGACTATATTTACTGTGCATTCCTGTTTGGTTGGGTAAGGGATACCTAGACTAGTATTCCCCTGGAACCTGGGACCTGGAAGAGGAGGGAGAGGACTATATTTACCGTGCATTCCTGTTTGGTTGGGTAAGGGATACCTAGACTAGTATTCCCCTGGGACCTGGGACTTGGAAGAGGAGGGAGAGGACTATATTTACCGTGCATTCCTGTTTGGTTGGGTAAGGGATACCTAGACTAGAATTCCCCTGGAACCTGGGACCTGGAAGAGGAGGGAGAGGACTATATTTACTGTGCATTCCTGTTTGGTTGGGTAAGGGATACCTAAACTAGAATTCCCCTGGAACCTGGGACCTGGCTCTCTGGTGGAGGTGGAGGAGTTGGAAGAGGAGGAAGAGGAGGAGGAGGTGGAGGAGGAGGAGAAGGTGGAAGAGGAGGAAGAGGAGGAGGAGGTGGAAGAGGAGGAGGAGGTGGAGGAGGAGGGAGAGGAGGAGGAGGTGGAAGAGCAGGAGGAGGTAGAAGAGGAGGGAGAGGAGGAGGAGGAGGTGGAAGAGAAGTGAGAGGAGGAGGTGGAAGAGGAGGGAGACGATGAGGTGGAAGAGGAGGTGGAGGAGGAGGAGGTGGATGAGGAGGAGGTGTAGGTTGAAGAGGAGGTGGAGGTAGAAGAGAAGGAGGTGAAGGAGGAGGTAGAAGAGGAGGGAGAGGAGGAGAAGGTGGTGGAAGAGGAGAAGGTGGAAGAGGAGTGAGAGGAGGAGGTGGAAGAGGAGGGAGAGGAGATGGAGGAGGTGGAGGAGGAGGTGGAAGAGGAGGAGGAGGTGGAGAGGAGGGAGAGGAGGAGGAGGTGGAAAAGGAGGAGATAGAGGAGGAGGAGGTGGAAAAGGAGGAGATAGAGGAGGAGGAGGTGGAAGAGGAGGGAGAGGAGGAGGAAGAGGAGGAGGACGAGGCAGTCACAGAGACACGAGAAGAAGAAGCAGTTTTGCTCTACCGTCTGAGACAGTTAATTAAATGTTATTGGTGACGTACACATATCTGCCAGATTATATCGCAGGTGCAGCGATACCCCAACTACATGGAACCCAAAAGAGTTCTACATGGAACCAAAAAGGGTTCTCCTGTGGGAGACAGTGGAAGAACCTTTTGGAACCCTTTTTTCTAAAGAGTGTACTTCTGACCAGGGCCCATAGTGGACTGATTACAGTGAAGCTGGTAGGGTTCGGACCAGCTCAAAGACTGGAACAAGATGTCACTTCCTGTCTGACATACCTGCTTATCTTGCTGATACTCCTCTGATATAACGCAGGGAGGGAGGGAGGGAGGGAGGGAGAGTGGGGGTGGAGGAGGAGAGGAAAGGGTTCTACATAGAACCTACAAGGGTTCTTCAAAGGGTTCTCCTATGGGGAGAGCCAAATAACCGTTCTGGAACCCTTCTTTCTAAGGGTGTATAACTGATTGGAACCCTTCTTTCTAAGGGTGTATAACTGATTGGAACCCTTCTTTCTAAGGGTGTATAACTGATTGGAACCCTTCTTTCTAAGGGTGTATAACTGATTGTAACCCTTCTTTCTAAGGGTGTATAACTAATTGGAACCCTTCTTTCTAAGGGTGTATAACTGATTGGAACCCTTCTTTCTAAGGGTGTATAACTGATTGGAACCCTTCTTTCTAAGGGTGTATAACTGATTGGAACCCTTCTTTCTAATGGTGTATAACTGAGTGGAACCCTTCTTTCTAAGGGTGTATAACTGATTGGAACCCTTCTTTCTAAGGGTGTATAACCGTTTGGAAACCTTTCTTTCTAAGTGTGTATAACTGATTGGAACCCTTCTTTCTAAGGGTGTATAACTGATTGGAACCCTTCTTTCTAAGGGTGTATAACTGATTGGAACCCTTCTTTCTAAGGGTGTATAACTGATTGTAACCCTTCTTTCTAAGGGTGTATAACTGATTGGAACCCTTCTTTCTAAGGGTGTATAACTAATTGGAACCCTTCTTTCTAAGGGTGTATAACTGATTGGAACCCTTCTTTCTAAGGGTGTATAACTGATTGGAACCCTTCTTTCTAAGGGTGTATAACTGATTGGAACCCTTCTTTCTAAGGGTGTATAACTGATTGTAACCCTTCTTTCTAAGGGTGTATAACTGATTGGAACCCTTCTTTCTAAGGGTGTATAACTGATTGGAACCCTTCTTTCTAAGGGTGTATAACTGATTGGAACCCTTCTTTCTAAGGGTGTATAACTGATTGGAACCCTTCTTTCTAAGGGTGTATAACTGATTGGAACCCTTCTTTCTAAGGGTGTATAACTGAGTGGAACCCTTCTTTCTAAGGGTGTATAACTGATTGGAACCCTTCTTTCTAAGGGTGTATAACTGATTGGAACCCTTCTTTCTAAGGCTGTATAACTGATTGGAACCCTTCTTTCTAAGGGTGTATAACTGATTGGAACCCTTCTTTCTAAGGGTGTATAACTGATTGTAACCCTTCTTTCTAAGGGTGTATAACTAATTGGAACCCTTCTTTCTAAGGGTGTATAACTGATTGGAACCCTTCTTTCTAAGGGTGTATAACTGATTGGAACCCTTCTTTCTAAGGGTGTATAACTGATTGGAACCCTTCTTTCTAAGGGTGTATAACTGATTGGAACCCTTCTTTCTAAGGGTGTATAACTGATTGGAACCCTTCTTTCTAAGGGTGTATAACTGATTGGAACCCTTCTTTCTAAGGGTGTATAACTGATTGGAACCCTTCTTTCTAAGGGTGTATAACTGAGTGGAACCCTTCTTTCTAAGGGTGTATAACTGATTGGAACCCTTCTTTCTAAGGGTGTATAACTGATTGGAACCCTTCTTTCTAAGGGTGTATAACTGATTGGAACCCTTCTTTCTAAGGGTGTATAACTGATTGGAACCCTTCTTTCTAAGGGTGTATAACTGATTGTAACCCTTCTTTCTAAGGGTGTATAACTAATTGGAACCCTTCTTTCTAAGGGTGTATAACTGATTGTAACCCTTCTTTCTAAGGGTGTATAACTGATTGTAACCCTTCTTTCTAAGGGTGTATAACTGATTGTAACCCTTCTTTCTAAGGGTGTATAACTGATTGTAACCCTTCTTTCTAATGGTGTATAACTGATTGGAACCCTTCTTTCTAAGGGTGTATAACTGATTGTAAGTGGCTCTGGATAAGAGTATCTGCTACAAATGTCATGTTCATGTACTTGTTTTTCTGTTATCCTGCAGGGGGGATAAATAAATAACAACTATCATTTATGAGATTTATTTCTAGATTTATTTCTAGATTTATTTCTTAATATTTTTCCAGATTTATTTCTTAATATTTTTTTTGAGTTATATCTAAATATTTTTCTAGATTTATTTCTAGATTTATTTCTTAATATTTTTTCTAGATTTATTTCTAGATGTATTTCTTTATATTTTTCTAGATTTATTTCTAGATTTAGTGCCTATATGTTGTGTCTAATGACGAGTCTTGTGTTTGCTTTGCAGAAAGCCCTGGCCTCTGGAGAGAAGAGACCGAGAGGCAGACCCAGGAAATGGGTGAGTCACCTTTGACCCCATTCCACCAAACACTGAATGTGTGTGTGTGTGTGTGTGCTCGTATATGGAAATCTCAACACGACACAAACAAACTCTTCCACAAGGCGTTTTAAACCTGATACACATTTAACATGATATAACGTGTCAGCTGTTAAGGTGTTTCTGAGTCATTTGAGCTGAGAGAGAGAGGTACTGGATAATGGATATATTTAGATTAAAGGGTATGTTGGAGGTATCAGGGTGGATATATATAGATTAAAGGGTATGTTAGAGGTATCAGGGTGGATATATATAGATTAAAGGGTATGTTAGAGGTATCAGGGTGGATATATTTAGATTAAAGGGTATGTTAGAGGTATCAGGGTGGATATATATAGATTAAAGGGTATGTTAGAGGTACTGGATAATGGATATATATAGATTAAAGGGTATGTTGGAGGTATCAGGGTGGATATATTTAGATTAAAGGGTATGTTAGAGGTATCAGGGTGGATATATATAGATTAAAGGGTATGTTAGAGGTATCAGGGTGGATATATATAGATTAAAGGGTATGTTGGAGGTATCAGGGTGGATATATATAGATTAAAGGGTATGTTGGAGGTATCAGGGTGGATATATATAGATTAAAGGGTATGTTAGAGGTATCAGGGTGGATATATATAGATTAAAGGGTATGTTAGAGGTATCAGGGTGGATATATATAGATTAAAGGGTATGTTGGAGGTATCAGGGTGGATATATATAGATTAAAGGGTATGTTAGAGGTATCAGGGTGGATATATATAGATTAAAGGGTATGTTAGAGGTATCAGGGTGGATATATATAGATTAAAGGGTATGTTGGAGGTATCAGGGTGGATATATATAGATTAAAGGGTATGTTAGAGGTATCAGGGTGGATATATATAGATTAAAGGGTATGTTGGAGGTATCAGGGTGGATATATATAGATTAAAGGGTATGTTAGAGGTATCAGGGTGGATAGAGATGTCAGGCTAAGGTGTAGAGAGAGGGGCCTGAGTGAAGGAAGCTTTCTGAACACTCGGCAGTGCGTCCCAAATGATACCCTGTTACCTTCATAGTGCACGACTCTTGACCAGAGCCCTGTGTGGAATAGGTGTCATTTGGGATACATCCCTTCTATCAGATGCTGTGGTCAGGCTGGATACCTGCCTGCCTGCCTGTAGTCCCCGTCAGAGCAGCTAGCCACTAAACCAGTTGGTTCACTCCCCTCTCCAGGCTGTCTCTGAACCCTTGGACCGAGCTGATAAAGCTGTTAGAGACATTGCTAGATTTCCTTTGTACTGGGGCCTGCAAGGACCAGGTACACACACACCTACGCACTTACACACCTACAATACGCACACACACAAACACACACACACACACACGCACACACACACACCCAGTGAGGTCCAGGTGCACCTACCCACCTCATCCACCCACACGTTGGCCGCGATGACACCGAAACAACGTCAGTCAGGATCTCTGGCACAACTACAGTCAGGAGCACATTATCCCTGCTGTGGCTCAAATGGCACCCTGTTCCCTATATGACCGTAGGGCCCTGGTCAACAGTAGGGCCCTATTCCCTATATGACCCTCCCCTGTGTTTTTCAGAGCAGATTGTGTACTCTGGTTGGTTATGTCATGGTTTGACATGGACTTGATGTAGAAACACACAGCAGAGTTAAAGAGAGGAGAGGAGAGGAGAGGAGAGGAGAGGAGAGGAGAGGAGAGGAGAGGAGAGGAGAGGAGAGGAGAGGAGAGGAGAGGAGAGGAGAGGAGAGAAGGAGAGGAGAGGAGAGGAGAGGAGGAGGAGAGGAGAGGAAGGAGGGAGAGGAGAGGAGAGGGGGGAGGGAGGGGGGAGATGGGAGGGTAGAGGAGAGGAGAGGAGAGGAGAGGAGAGGAGAGGAGAGGAGAGGAGAGGAGAGGAGAGGAGAGGAGAGGAGAGGAGAGAGAGAGGAGAGGAAGAGGAGAGGAGAGGAGGAGGAGAGGAGAGGAGAGGTGGGAGGGTAGAGGAGAGGAGAGGAGAGGAAGAGGGAGAGGAGAGGAAGGAGGAGAGAGGAGAGGAGAGGGAGAGGAGAGGAGAGGAGAGGAGAGGAGAGGAGAGGAGAGGAGAGGAGAGGAGAGGAGGAGATGAAGGGGAGGAGAGGAGAGATGACATGAGAGGAGACGAGAGGGAGAGGAGAGGAGAGGAGAGGAGAGGAGAGGAGGAGGAGAGGAGAGGAGAGGAGAGGAGAGGGAGAGGAGAGGAGAGGAGAGGAGAGAGGAGAGGAGAGGAGAGAGGAAAGAAGAGAGGAGAGGAGAGGAGAGGAGAGGAGAGGAGAGATGACAGGAGAGGAGAGGAGAGGAGGGAGAAGAGATGACAGGAGAGGAGGGAGAAGAGATGACAGGAGAGGAGGAGAGAGAAGAGATGACAGGAGAGGAGAGGAGAGGAGGAGAGAGAAGAGGACAGGAGAGGAGGAGAGAGAAGAGGACAGGAGAGAAGGGAGAAGAGATGACAGGAGAGGAGAGAAGCGATGACAGGAGAGGAGGAGAGAGAAGAGATGACAGGAGAGGAGGGAGAAGAGATGACAGGAGAGGAGAGGGAAGAGAGGAGAGAGGAGAGGAGAGGAGATGAAAGGAGAGGAGAGGAAAGGAGAGGAGAGAGAAGAGAAGAGAGATGACAGGAGAGGAGGGAGAAGAGATTAGAGGAAAGGAGAGGAGAGAGAAGAGAAGAGAGATGACAGGAGGAGGGAGAAGAGATGACAGGAGAGGAGGGAGAAGAGATGACAGGAGAGGAGAGGAGGAGAGAGAAGAGAAGAGAGGAGAGATGACAGGAGAGGAGGGAGAAGAGATGACAGGAGAGGAGAGGAGAGTAGAGGAGAGGAGAGGAGAACTTGGATTCAGGAAGACATGACTCACTATTGTAGTCAGTATATGAAGGAAGGCCACCACATAAAAAGACCCAACACATCCTGTCACTGTAGATCCTGAACGAACCAGAGAATAATGTATTAAACTGACTTAGTGAATGAACCAGAGGATAATGTATTAAACTGACTTAGTGAATGAACCAGAGAATAATGTATTAAACTGACTTAGTGAATGAACCAGAGGATAATGTATTAAACTGACTTAGTGAATGAACCAGAGGATAATGTATTAAACTGACTTAGTGAATGAACCAGAGAATAATGTATTAAACTGACTTAGTGAATGAACCAGAGGATAATGTATTAAACTGACGTAGTGAATGAACCAGAGGATAATGTATTAAACTGACTTAGTGAATGAACCAGAGGATAATGTATTAAACTGACTTAGTGAATGAACCAGAGAATAATGTATTAAACTCACTTGGTGAATGAACCAGAGGATAATGTATTAAACTGGCTTGGTGAATGAACCAGAGGATAATGCAATAAACTGACTTAGTGAATGAACCAGAGGATAATGTATTAAACCGACTCAGTGAATGAATCAGAGGATAATGTATTAAACTGACTTAGTGAATGAACCAGATGATAATGTATTAAACTGACTTAGTGAATGAACCAACAGCTAGCAGCATGTGAATGAGAGGCATAGGGTTGGATGAGAGAGAGAGAGAGAGAGAGAGAGGGGAGGGAAGGGAAGGGAGAGAGAGAGAGAGAGAGAGGAGGGGTGAGGTGTGGAGAGAGAGAGAGAGAGAGAGAGAGAGAGAGAGAGAGAGAGAGAGAGAGAGAGAGAGAGAGAGAAAGAAAGATGGAAGGGAGGGAAGGGAGAGAGAGAATGATAGAGAGAGGGGGGAGATGTGGATAGAGAGACTGCTTGGGAAGCCATCTCTAAAAAGACCTGCCTGTGCTCTATGTAGCTCTATGTAGCCCTGTGTAGCTCTATGTAGCTCTGTGTAGCTCCGTGTAGTTGAGAACGACCGATAATCATCCAAGCCGATATATCGGGCCAGTATTGACCTTTTCTAGTCTATCGGCTGTCGGCCCTTCTCTGTCTATGTCGCTCTACATAGCAAAGCTGCTGCTAGGCCAGCCACCACTCACTGCCTGAGCCACGAGCACTGCACTACCTGAGCCACGAGCACTGCACTGCCTGAGCCACTGAGCACTGCACTGCCTGAGCCACGAGCACTGCACTGCCTGAGCCACGAGCACTGCACTGCCTGAGCCACGAGCACTGCACTGCCTGAGCCACGAGCACTGCACTGCCTGAGCCACTGAGCACTGCACTGCCTGAGCCACGAGCACTGCACTGCCTGAGCCACGAGCACTGCACTGCCTGAGCCACGAGCACTGCACTACCTGAGCCATGAGCACTGCACTACCTGAGCCACTAAGCACTGCACTGCCTGAGCCACGAGCACTGCACTGCCTGAGCCACGAGCACTGCACTGCCTGAGCCACGAGCACTGCACTACCTGAGCCACGAGCACTGCACTGCCTGAGCCACGAGCACTGCACTGCCTGAGCCATGAGCACCTCACTGCCTGAGCCACGAGCACTGCACTGCCTGAGCCACGAGCACTGCACTGCCTGAGCCACGAGCACTGCACTACCTGAGCCACGAGCACTGCACTGCCTGAGCCACTGAGCACTGCACTGCCTGAGCCACGAGCACTGCACTGCCTGAGCCACGAGCACTGCACTGCCTGAGCCACTAAGCACTGCACTGCCTGAGCCACGAGCACTGCACTGCCTGAGCCACGAGCACTGCACTACCTGAGCCACGAGCACTGCACTGCCTGAGCCACGAGCACTGCACTGCCTGAGCCATGAGCACCTCACTGCCTGAGCCACGAGCACTGCACTGCCTGAGCCACGAGCACTGCACTGCCTGAGCCACGAGCACTGCACTACCTGAGCCACGAGCACTGCACTGCCTGAGCCACGAGCACTGCACTACCTGAGCCACGAGCACTGCACTGCACTGCCTGAGCCACGAGCACTGCACTGCACTGCCTGAGCCACGAGCACTGCACTGCACTGCACTGCCTGAGCCACGAGCACTGCACTGCCTGAGCCACGAGCACTGCACTGCCTGAGCCACGAGCACTGCACTGCCTGAGCCACGAGCACTGCACTGCCTGAGCCACGAGCACTGCACTGCCTGAGCCACGAGCACTGCACTGCCTGAGCCACTGAGCACTGCACTGCCTGAGCCACGAGCACTGCACTGCCTGAGCCACTGAGCACTGCACTGCCTGAGCCACGAGCACTGCACTGCCTGAGTAGCCACGAGCACTGCACTGCCTGAGCCACGAGCACTGCACTGCCTGAGCCAGGAATGTCTGGCTGGGAAAATCAGCAGTGGCAAGCTAGCTCATTCTCCAGTATTGAGAAATGGATGAATTGACGCAGTGACATTTTGCAAATAATAGTTTAATTCATTCAGTAATAATAAGGCTTGTGTCGATGTGCCCGGAGATGAGGGCAGCAGGGTAGCCTAGTGGTTAGAGCGTTGGACTAGTAACCGGAAGGTTGCAAGTTCAAACCCCCGAGCTGACAAGTTACAAATCTGTCATTCTGCCCCTGAACAGGCAGTTAACCCACTGTTCCTAGACCAGTTAACCCACTGTTCCTAGGCCAGTTAACCCACTGTTCCTAGGCCAGTTAACCCACTGTTCCTAGACCAGTTAACCCACTGTTCCTAGACCAGTTAACCCACTGTTCCTAGACCAGTTAACCCACTGTTCCTAGGCCAGTTAACCCACTGTTCCTAGACCAGTTAACCCACTGTTCCTAGGCCAGTTAACCCACTGTTCCTAGACCAGTTAACCCACTGTTCCTAGGCCGTCATTGAAAATAAGAATTTGTTCTTAACTGACTTTCCTAGTTAAATAAAGGTTTTAAAAAAAGATGCATGGAATAAGCAAGCTAGCTAAGCAGATAGCTATGTGACCTGTTACGACAACTTACCCTTTCATCTGTGGTGCTAGCTATATTAGCTACTGTGCTAGCTAGCTAGATAAACTAATAGACAACGTAGTTAGCTAACGTCAGCTGGTTGTCATTTTGAACATGCACCACGGTCAGCTAATACTCATAGTAACAGTAAACACAGTAAGTGATATGAGCGATGGAGAGAGAGATGTGAAAGGGATCGTAGCTAAAGCCTCTCTCTATCCAGTCGTAGCAGTAGGATCAAGTTAGGCTATTAGAGTTGTTAGGCTATTAGTTATTAGGCTATTAGAGTTATTAGGCTATTAGAGTTGTTAGGCTATTAGAGTTGTTAGGCTATTAGTTATTAGGCTATTAGTTATTAGGCTATTAGTTATTAGGCTATTAGTTATTAGGCTATTAGAGTTATTAGGCTATTAGTTATTAGGCTATTAGAGTTGTTAGGCTATTAGAGTTATTAGGCTATTAGTTATTAGGCTATTAGAGTTGTTAGGCTATTAGTTATTAGAGTTATTAGGCTATTAGAGTTGTTAGGCTATTAGTTATTAGGCTATTATAGTTGTTAGCTATTAGAGTTGTTAGGCTATTAGTTATTAGGCTATTAGAGTTATTAGGCTATTAGAGTTGTTAGGCTATTAGAGTTGTTAGGCTATTAGTTATTAGGCTATTAGAGTTGTTAGGCTATTAGTTATTAGAGTTATTAGGCTATTAGTTATTAGGCTATTAGTTATTAGGCTATTAGAGTTATTAGGCTATTAGAGTTGTTAGGCTATTAGAGTTATTAGGCTATTAGAGTTATTAGGCTATTAGAGTTATTAGGCTATTAGAGTTATTAGGCTATTAGAGTTGTTAGGCTATTAGAGTTATTAGGCTATTAGATTAAGTATTAGGCTATTAGAGTTATTAGGCTATTAGAGTTGTTAGGCTATTAGAGTTATTAGGCTATTAGAGTTATTAGGCTATTAGAGTTGTTAGGCTATTAGAGTTGTTAGGCTATTAGAGTTATTAGGCTATTAGTTATTAGGCTATTAGTTATTAGGCTATTAGAGTTGTTAGGCTATTAGAGTTGTTAGGCTATTAGAGTTATTAGGCTATTAGAGTTATTAGGCTATTAGAGTTATTAGGCTATTAGAGTTATTAGGCTATTAGTTATTAGGCTATTAGAGTTGTTAGGCTATTAGTTATTAGAGTTATTAGAGTTGTTAGGCTATTATTAGTTATTAGGCTATTAGAGTTGTTAGGCTATTAGAGTTGTTAGGCTATTAGTTATTAGAGTTATTAGAGTTGTTAGGCTATTATTAGTTATTAGGCTATTAGAGTTATTAGGCTATTAGAGTTGTTAGGGCTATTAGAGTTGTTAGGCTATTAGTTATTAGAGTTATTAGGCTATTAGTTATTAGGCTATTAGTTATTAGGCTATTAGAGTTGTTAGGCTATTAGAGTTGTTAGGCTATTAGAGTTATTAGGCTATTAGAGTTATTAGGCTATTAGAGTTATTAGGCTATTAGAGTTATTAGGCTATTAGAGTTATTAGGCTATTAGAGTTGTTAGGCTATTATAGTTATTAGGCTATTAGAGTTATTAGAGTTGTTAGGCTATTAGTTATTAGAGTTATTAGGCTATTAGTTATTAGGCTATTAGAGTTATTAGGCTATTAGAGTTATTAGGCTATTAGAGTTATTAGGCTATTAGAGTTATTAGGCTATTAGAGTTATTAGGCTATTAGAGTTATTAGGCTATTAGAGTTATTAGGCTATTAGAGTTATTAGGCTATTAGAGTTGTTAGGCTATTAGTTATTAGGCTATTAGAGTTATTAGGCTATTAGAGTTATTAGGCTATTAGAGTTATTAGGCTATTAGAGTTATTAGGCTATTAGAGTTATTAGGCTATTAGAGTTATTAGGCTATTAGAGTTGTTAGGCTATTCGTTATTAGGCTATTAGAGTTATTAGGCTATTAGAGTTATTAGGCTATTAGAGTTGTTAGGCTATTCGTTATTAGGCTATTAGAGTTGTTAGGCTATTAGAGTTGTTAGGCTATTCGTTATTAGGCTATTAGAGTTATTAGGCTATTAGAGTTGTTAGGCTATTCGTTATTAGGCTATTAGAGTTGTTAGGCTATTAGAGGTGTTAGGCTATTCGTTATTAGGCTATTAGAGTTATTAGGCTATTAGAGTTATTAGGCTATTCGTTATTAGGCTATTAGAGTTATTAGGCTATTAGAGTTATTAGGCTATTAGAGTTATTAGGCTATTAGAGTTGTTAGGCTATTAGAGTTAGTAATTATTAGGCAATTATTAGTTATTAATTATTAGGATATTATTAGTTATTAGGCAATTCGAGTTATCAGGCTATTATTAGTTATTAGGCTATTATTAGTTATTAGGCTAGTATTAGTTATTAGGCTATTAGAGTTGTTAATTATTAGGCTAGTGTTAGTTATTAGGCTATTAGAGTTATTAGTTATCAGGCTATTATGAGTTATCAGGCTATTATTAGTTATTAAGCTATTAGAGTTATTAGGCTGGTATTAGTTATTCAGCTATTATTAGTTATTAGGCTATTAGATTGGGCTATATTTAGTTATTAGACTATTAGAGTTATTAGTTATTAGGCTATTATGAATTATTAGGCTAATGTCAGTTATTAGGCTATTAGATTGTTTAAGCTATATTTAGTTATTAGAGGTATTAGTTATTGGGATATATTTAGTTATTAGAATATTAGAGTTATTAGTTATTGGGATATATTTAGTTATTAGAATATTAGAGTTATTAGTTATTGGGATATTATTAGTTATTAGAATATTAGAGTTATTAGTTATTGGGATATTATTAGTTATTAGGCTATTATATTTATTCGGCTATTATTAGTTATTAGAGTTATTAGGCCATTATTAGTTATTAGGCTATTCAATTTATTCGGCTATTATTAGTTATTCGAGTTATTAGGCTATTATTAGTTAGTAGGCTGCTATTAGAGTTATTAGGCTATATTTAGTTATTAGAGTTATTAGTTATTGGGCTATTATAAGTTATTAGGCTATTCAATTTATCAGGCTAGTATTAGATATTAGAGCTATCAGGCCATTATTAGTTATTAGGCTATTACTAGTTATTCGGCTATTATTAGTTATTATAGTTGTTAGGCCATTATTAGTTATTATAGTTTATTAGGCCATTATTGGTTATTAGGTTAGTGATTAGTTATTAAGCTATTGTTAGTTATTAGGCTATTATTAGTTATTAGGCTATTATTAGTTATTAGGCTATTATTAGTTATTAGGCTATTATTAGTTATTAGGCTAGTATTACATCACATACATTCTAAGTAATTTAATGTTTTTACCCCATTCTGGTTGTTTTATACTTCTATGGGCCCAGGTCAACAGTAGTGCACTACATGGGGAATAGAGGGCCGTTTGGAAAGCAGCCTTAGTTAGGACAGACAAGAGGCTCTGCTGACTCCTAACCCAGTTTGGCGTGCTGGCAGCTAGCTAGTCAATATCTCCTGGGGCACTGGTAGGAATGAATTGTCCTTCTCCTCCTCTCCTCCTCTCCTCCTCCCTCCTCTTCTCTCCTTCTCCTCCTCTCCTCCTCCTCTCTCCTCTCCTCCTCCTCTCCTCTCCTCCTCCTCCCTCTGTCCTCCTCTCCTCTCCTCTTCCCTCCTCTCATCTCCTCCTACCCTCCTCTCCTCTCGCTCCGCCTCCTCCTCCTGTCTCCTGCTCCTCCTCTCTCTCCTCCTCCCTCCTCTCTCCTCCCGTCTCTCTTCCCTCTCTCCTCCTGGTCATCTCTCCTCTCTCTCCTCCTCCTCCATCTCCTCCTCCCTCCTCTCCTCCTCCCTCCTCTCCTCCTCCCCCTCCCTCCTCTCCTCCTCTCCTCTCCTCCTCTCCTCCTCTCCTCTCCTCTTCTCCTCCCTCCTCTCCTCTCCTCCTCTCCTCCTCCCCTCCCCTCCTCTTCTCTTCTCCTCCCTCCTCTCCTCTCCTCCTCCTTTCCTCTCCTCCTCTCCTCCTCCTTTCCTCTCCTCCTCTCCTCCTCCCTCCCTCCTCCTCCCTCCTCTCCTCCTCTCCTCCTCTCCTCCTCTCCTCCTCTCCTCCTCTCCTCTCCTCCTGATAAGAACACGTCTGAGACCTTGGGAAGTCCAGAGGGAGATGCATGTTGACAAAACAGGGAGAGAGATGTGCTTTCCTCCCCACCTCTCCTCCCCTGCCCTCTTCTCTACCTCTCCTCCCCTGCCTTCTCCTCTACCTCTCCTCCCTGCCCCTCTACCACCCTCTCCCCTGCCCTCTACTCTCTCCTCCCTGCCCTGCTCTCTACCTCTCCTCCCCTGCCCTCTACCTCTCCTCCCCTGCCCTCTCCTCTCTCCTCCCCTGCCCTCTCCTCAACCTCTCCTCCCCTGCCCTCTCCTCTACCTCTTCTCCCCTCCTCTACTACACTCTCCCCCCTGCTCTCTCCTCTCTCCTCCCCTGCCTCATCCTCTCTCCTCCCCTGCCCTCTCCTCTACCTCTCCTCCCCTGCCTCTCTCCTTCTCTCCTCTCCTCCCCTGCCCTCTCCTCTACCTCTTCTCCCTCCTCTACCTCTCCTCCCCTGCCCTCTCCTCTCTCCTCCCCTGCCTCTTCTCTCTCCTCCCCTGCCCTCTCCTCTCTCCTCCCCTGCCCTCTCCTCTACCTCTCCTCCCCTGCCCTCTCCTCTACCTCTCCTCCCCTGCTCTCTCCTCTACCTCTCCTCCCTGCCCTCTCCTCTCTCCTCCCCTGCCTCTTCCTCTACCTCTCTCCCCTGCCCTCTCCTCTCCTCCCTGCTTCCTCTACCTCTCCTCCTGCCTCTCCTCTACCTCTCCTCCCCTGCCCTCTTCCTCTATCTCCTCCCCTGCCTCTTCCTCTACCTCTCCTCCCTGCCCTCTCCTCTCTCCTCCCCTGCCCTCTCCTCTACCTCTCCTCCCTGCCCTCTCCTCTACTTTCCTCCCCTGCCCTCTCCTCTAACCTCTCCTCCCCTGCCCTCTCCTCTACCTCTCCTCCCCTGCCCTCTCCTCTCTCCTCCCCTTCCCTCTCCTCTACCTCTCCTCCCCTGCCCTCTCCTCTACCTCTCCTCCCCTGCCCTCTCCTCTACCTCTCCTCCCCTGCCCTCTCCTCTACCTCTCCTCTCTCCTCCCCTGCCCTCTCCTACCTCTCCTCTCTCCTCCCCTGCCCTCTCCTCTACTCTCTCCCCTGCCCTCTCCTCTACCTCTCCTCCCCTGCCCTCTCCTCTACTCTCCCTGCCCTCTCCTCTACCTCTCCTCCCCTGCCTCTACCTCTCCTCCCCTGCCCTCTCCTCTAACCTCTCCTCCCTGCCTCCTCCTCTACCTCTCCTCCCCTGCCCTCTCCTCTACCTCTCCTCCCCTGCCCTCTCTTCTACCTCTTTCTCCCCTGCCCCTCCTCTACCTCTCCTCCCCTGCCCTCTTCTCTACCTCTCCTCCCTGCCCTCTCCTCTACCTCTCCTCCCCTGCCCTCTCCTCTACCTCTCCTCCCCTGCCCTCTACCTCTCCTCCCTGCCTCTCCTTCTCCTCCCCTGCCCTCTCCTCTACCTCTCCTCCCCTGCCCTCTCCTCTCTCCTCCCCTGCCCTCTCCTCTAC